>NC_063451.1:48049694-48312518 GCF_020379485.1 Brassica napus | reverse complement strand
CCTATAATTAAAAGGAAAACCATACGTAAAGCTCAAGTAAATGCCGAGGTTTGAACGAGGCCCATAGTAAAGACGGTGTGCTGCATCAGGTTCCCCCGGGTGGCGGAGGATTCGTCCACGAATCTTGAACGTCATTATCGCCATGAAAATGAGAAAGGTGTTTAACATTGAAGACATCCGAAGTGCGCAAATCCGAAGGGAGCTTGACGCGGTACACATTTGGATTTATGCATTCGACAACCTCCACTGGTCCGATCTTCTTGGACTTAAGTTTGTTATATTCGCGCAAAGGAAGGCGCTCTTTTGTAAGATACACCCAAACCTGGTCTCCTGGTGCGAATAGAACTTCTCGTCGTTTTGAATCTGCCGCCAATTTGTATTTGGAAGCTGCCTATGTTAAATTTTGTTGAGCTGTCTGGTGTAGTTCCTGCAAGTTGTCAACAAACTCAATTGCTTCGCCATGATGGCGAGTCAAGTCAGGTACTGTCGCGAGGTCCAACGGGCAACGTGGCACGATGCCATAAATAACTTTAAAAGGGCAAAACCCCAGGCTTCAGTTCAAGGCATGATTATGGGCGAATTCAGCTTGACCGAGTTTGAGTCCCATGACTTGATGTTGTCACCAACAAGACAGCGCAGGAGATTACCAAGAGATCGATTAACCACCTCCGTCTGGCCGTCGGTCTGTGGGTGGTAAAGCAGAGCTCATATCAAGCTTAGTACCCAAAAGTTTCCAAGAGACTTCCAAAAGTGACTGAGAAACCGCGTATCTCTGTCTGAAACGATGGAGGAAGGGACGCCGTGCAAGCGATAGATCTCGCGAAGGAAAAGAGTGGCCACACTAACGGCATCTGTCGTCCTCTTGCAGGCCACAAAGTGTGCCATCTTTGAAAAACGATCGACCACGACAAAGATAGAATCATGACCCCCGCTGTGTTCACGGTAAGCCCAAGACAAAATCCATGCTTACGTCAGTCCATGGTTGCGTCGGAACAGGAAGAGGGAGATAAAGGCCGGCATTAGTTGCTTTACCCTTACCGTGTTGACAGGTTCTACAGCGTGACACAAATCGTTCGACGTCGCGACGAAGCGTTGGCCAGAAGTAGGACGAAGTTACCAGCTGAAGTGTTCGGTCTCTACCGACATGGCCTTCATTGTGGAGTTCGCTGATAATTTGTAGACGAAGGCTACAATCAGGAACACATAAACGAAGTCCCTTAAATAAGAAGCCATTAACTAATGCATAATCGTCACTGATACCGAGTTGTACGTCGATAAGAACCTTGGCAAAGAAGTCATCTGTTTTATATAAGTCCGCAAACGTTTCAAACCCCAAAACGCGCGTATGCATTGTAGTAAGCAGGGAATGCCTCCTACTAGCGCGTCAGCAACTCGATTAGTTGCCCCCGACTGATGACGAATGGAGAATGTGAACTGCTGGAGATAAGAGATCCAACCAGCATGCCGGAAAGAAACTTTTGCTTGACTATCGTGATGGCGTAGAGCGTCATGGTCGGTGAACAACACAAAGTCCCGATGAACGAGATAGTGACGCCAATGTTTAATAGCTTGAACAATGGCATAAAACTCGACATCGTATGTGCTATAGCGGCTGCGAGCACCGGCCAACTTCTCACTAAAATAGGCCACCGGACGCCCACGCTGACTGAGGACTGCACCGATTCCAAGTTTTGATGCATCACAATGTAGTTCGAAGGTAGCAGAGAAGTCGGGAAGGACAAGAATTGGAGCTGAAGTCAACTTTTCCTTTATTAAGGTGAAAGCCACGAATGCCTCTTGCGTCCAAGTAAATCGTCCCTCTTTCATGCAAGACGTAATTGGCGCCATTATAGTACTGAAATGCTCGACGAAGCGTCTATAGAACGAGGCAAGACCATGAAAGCTTCGTACGTCAGAAATTGATTTTGGTACAGGCCACGACCGGACAGCGTCAATTTTAGACATATCCACCGAGAGTCCTTTACCCGAGACTATATATCCTAAGAAAAGGACTTGCGACACGCCAAACTCACACTTTTGTGTTGCTGCGAAAAGTTTCTCTCGACGTAGAACGTTAAGGACTTGACGCAAATGGTCCTTATGTTCGCTGATCGAAGGGCTAAAGATGAGTATGTCGTCAAAGTAGACGACAACAAAGCGGCCGATTAATTCGCGGAGAGCTTGGTTCATAATCCTCATAAAGGTACTAGGAGCATTAGACAAGCCAAAAGGCATAACTAACCATTCAAAAAGACCTTCACGAGTTTTAAAAGCGGTCTTCCATTCATCACCGGGACGAATTCGAATCTGATGATAACCGCTCTTGAGGTCGATTTTGGAAAAAAATTTTGCTGATCCAATCTGATCCAATAGGTCATCTAATCTTGGAATTGGAAGCCTGTAGCGGATGGTTATTTTGTTGATCGCGCGACTATCTACACACATACGCCACGTACCGTCTTTTTTAGGAATCAAAAGAGCTGGGACTGCACATGGACTTAGACTTTCTTTAATGTGTCCCTTGCGGAGCAGATCTTCGACTTGGCGACGCAGTTCCTCATGCTCGCTCGGGCTCATACGGTAATGTGGTCTATTGGGAAGAATTGCGCCGGGAACGAGATCGATCTGATGTTGTATATCTCGTAGAGGGGGCAGACCTTTTGGTAAGTTGCGGGAAAGACGTCGGGAAAGTCGTTTAAAACCGCTGACAAGGACATGTTTGATGGAGACGAAGCTGCCGTGGGGGCGGTTTCTTGTGTCACTGGTATGATGGCGAAGGCGTGATCCGCTAATCTCAACTCTGAGATGAAAGTGGAGTATGAACACAACATCGTGGTAGAGCGTTGCTGTGGTGTGGGGGACGTTGCCTGCTTGGCTGGAGGAGCAGGCGACGCAGGAGTGGGAGGCTCGCGAGATGGCAAAAGTACGATCTGTTGTGCATTCCATGTGGAGCTATAATATTTGTAACTCCCTCATGCGTCACTCGGCGATCATACTCCCATGGTCTTCCCAGTATGAGGTGACTAATGTCCATTGGTGCAACATCAAAGTAAAGACGATCTTTATATATTGGTCCCACTGAAAAAGACACAAGGGCACGCTGTGTGATACGTAAGTTCACACCCTCTGATAACCATCCCAAGGAATACGGGGCCGGGTGGGGTTTTGCGGTAATGCCCAACTTCTTTACTGCGTCTTCCGAGATTACATTGCGACAGCTTCCTGAATCTATTATAAAGCTACATATGCGGTCTTGGATGGTACAAGTCGAGCGGAAGATGCTTGTACGTAACCATTTGTCATCTTGTTGTCGTGGTGCAAGACAAGAACGATGAAGAAGTAGAAGATGACCACTATCGCCCGCTGTTTGGTGGACTAAGGTGTCGTTCTCGCCATCATCTTCTTCCTGAGAGTCGTAGACGTCTAGTTCATCTACTGGTTCATTGATGACTAGTCCTCGGCGTGTAGCATGAGGACACGCTGTCTGTCTGTGTCATTGTTCACCGCAAGAGTAGCAACGCAAAGCGTTTGGTCGTGTTGAACGGCGTAGTTGTTGCTCATCTTGTGTCGCAGGTTTTGTGACAGAAGGAGAAGCATCACCAGCTTCTTTAATTGTTGTAGCCGGATTGGTGCTTACTGTTTGGTCCTGAGATCGCGAACGTGTAGAGGAAGAATTCCAGTTAGACGATCGTGATTGCTGTTCAAGAGACGCTGCACGTTGCTGTGCTTCGCTGATCGTTGAAGGATCGAACTGAGCCATTGCTGTCTGTAATTGAGATCGGAGACCTCCAATAAAACGTGATACCAGTTGAATTTGGCTGTCATTAATCTCATTACGAGTGAGGAGTAGTGCAAACTCCTCTGCGTATTCAACGACCGTACAAGATCCTTGTCGCAGATTTTGTAGTCTGGTGTACATAGCGCGTTCGTAATTATGAGGCAAGAAGGTTTGTCTCAGATGTTTAAGTAACTTGTCCCATGACTGGATAGGAATTTTTCAGTTCGGGAACGAGTTGTTTTGAGTTTTTTTCCACCATGTCGCCGCATGTCCCCGAAAACGCATTGCGACGAGAGGGACTCGCTGTGTGGGAGGTACTTGTTTAAAATCGAGAATTTCTTCCACGGAGACTAACCAGTCAATGAGATCATCGCCTTTGAGACCTCCATGAATGTCAACCTTGAAACTGTTTTCCCAGCGACTGTTGAAGTTTTCATGTTGACGAAGATCCTCTCTAAAAACGCATCTATGGTCTTCTTCTTCTTCGTCGAAGATGTTGCGAGGTCGAACATCCCCAGGCGGAAACTGGTGTGGAAACCGTTGTTGGTGTTGACGAGGAGGATGATGAATAGGCGGGAGTTGTTGTTGTTGTATAGGTCGTAATGGAGCATTGTCCGCCGCTGGTCAAGCGGTGCCAAGCGAGTTATTAAGGCGGTTGTTAAGGCGTCTAAACGAGTAGTTACAGCACCTATTGCCGTTGTCAACGCATCACTTTGTTGTTGTATGGATGATTGCGTTGAAGCGTGCATCTCCCCGAGTAGGTTTTGTAGTTCAGTAATTCCTAAGTGGCTCCCTCTGGGTTTTGATCCCGCTGGTCACCACCAAGTCCTGTTTTCTTTATCATTGAAAACCTAAAATTCTTTCCCGAAACGTGCTGATTCTGATACCAACTGATAGAGAGCGGAAGCTTAGGTAACAAGTAATCTAACAAGAATTTGAAAAGAACTTGCAAGATCGATAGATTCTTGGCGCGTTGATACTCTCAACGAAGCAAGAAGGTCTTTTGATATTGACGATACTCTCGGCAAGATCAAAATAGGGTTAGAGTACTCCTCTAAGTGCTTTTATAAGCTCTGTACGTAACTGAAGTTTTATAAATCAAAGTAGTGTCCCCAATACAAAGTCTAAAGTTTGATATATAAACTAATTCTAACAAGCCAAGTCCTAATTCGAAAAGGAAATCTAGTATTATCTATTCTTATAATTAAAAGGAAAACCATACGTAAAGCTCAAGTAAAGGCCGAGGTTTGAACGAGGCCCATAGTAAAGACGGTGTGCTGCATCAATTTACCAAGATGTGAATCAAATAGATCTCTCTTTTATGTACCATGGATTTGCTTAAAACCTTCGTATCATGGTTGACTTCGAGAAAAAACGATGAAAATTCTATAGTCGACGAACTTATCAAGAGAATAGTACTCGCTGGATCCAGACACTGTGTTGAAAGAATTACACTTAAATGATATTGGATTTACATCGGTGGAAATCGAAAACAATCGAAGAGCAAGATTATAGAAATGAAAGAATGTATTTAAGATATAAGATACAAGAAAGATATAGAAAGAGAGGTGAAATTATTGTTCAGACAATGGATTATGAAAGAAGAGACATGAGAGAGAGAGAAAAAGAGAGATAATTTGGGCAGAAGTTTGGGCAGAGACATTAGTGGGATATTGAAAGAACTACAGTGTAAAAGATAGTGATGGGGTATTTTCTTAATTTTGGATTATTGTGTGTATACACAGCCTAAATTCTCATTAAACTATCTATTTACATGGCCGGTCATAATTACCAATACTACCGACAAATCATAATTACCACTGGTACCGGTCATTACTGCCATTTAACACGTTTGTAATGAATAGAAGAAAACCACAATGATTTTGGTAGATGTTGGAATTGGATCCACAGCCTTGAACCACATATTGTCGAATTATTTATGCACTCGAATAAATCAATGGGCCACAAGCTCTTGGATCATGAGGCGTGTTTACCTAACGGCCACCACTAATAATTTAGTGTGTCAAATTAATAAGATCCCAGAGTAAAATATTTGTAGCACTACATACGGTCTTGAGTTGTGTGTGTTTATAGAAACATAGGTATTGAACTATTGATAAGTGATGCAGGAAAAAGAGGAAAAAAATAATGGGCAAGGAGCCAAGGAGAATTGTAAAGTAAAAGACTAAAAGTAGTCATTGCATGCTGAGCATTGAAGTTGGTCGCCGCATATCCCTTGGAAGATCCTTTCTCCTTCACTTTATCCACCGTGAACTATGCATCCATTGATATATACATGCATGTTTAACTGTCTGTGTGTGTGTTTTATATAGATTTATATACTATATAAACACAAACTAACTCAGAGAGAATGCATACATGCAGCATGTATCGACATAACAAAACGGTAATGTAATATAGTTGACCTAACCATAGGCAAGACCAAAGGAATATTCGATTAGTTATTCGATTTATTGAAATATATTGCAGTGTTTTTTTTTGAATTTTTTACATCAAGAGATATTTTATCACTTTTCAATTACATCCAATGTCACAATGCACTTGCAAGACACTTTCTCATGGGATCTACAGAGAAAATATACATATTTCCCCTTAATGAGAAGAAAATAAAATATTTCTTAGAAAGAGGAAAGAGAAATTGTGTTTCTTTATTATTGTTTAGTCTACTTTTTAATATTTTGTTTTTGTTTATTTTTAAATTAAAAATACATATGGCAAATTTTGTTGATATAATAAATTATATTTTTTTATTCTCTATAACTGGATACCCACTTTGATATATTTTTGTTATATTTTAAAATTTATACTTGTACACGTATTTAATGATTGTGTTATGGATGAGTGATGTGTGGATGGGTGTGGGAAGATAAGTGTGGACGGGTAAACATGAACGGCTATTTGTGGACGAGTAAAATTATGATTAAAATTCAAAATTCAGCATACTATATATCTCATGGAGGAGGACTATGACGAGCTCGAACCACCGCAGCTTCACCGAGCTCATCGACGACGATGTTGAGCTCGGAATCCATGGTACGGTGTGGCTCACCGGGAAGAGGAGCTGACTCGTTTTGACCGGGGTTTTGGAGGAGGAGATGACTCGTTTTAACTTTTTGGTTTGTTTAGCTTTGTTTTCATCACTCAAGCTTGTTTTTTTTCTCGACATGTACGTTGTAGTTATTGGTTTGAAGTTATTAATTTGTTCATCCTTGAAATTGTGGACACATTGGCATTCATATCACAGTCTTTCAATATGTTACATTTTTTATATCTATGTTTAGTGTTTGAGTTACTACTTTATCCACCACATCAACCTTCAATTCCCTATACACAAATTTAAGAGATCTTTCTTGTTCTTTATTCATAGTTATGTTAGCGTCTATATCCACAACATAATCAAAATCTTCTCGTCCCCGTCCACAGACAAACATTGTTGTTGAAGTTGTGTCTTTAAGTTCAACTATTGTGGAGCTTGATCTGATGAAGCTTCTGGAATTTTTACACTCATCTCCGTCCACGTATCACCCGTCCACGTATCATCCGTCCACGTATCACCCGTCCACGTATCATCCGTCCACGAATCATCCGTCCACGCATCGAATGTCTACTAAAGGCGTAGTTGTCCGCAGTTTATTGCTGGCCCACAATAAAATGTCTCACATGTAAGAAGTGGCTATGAATGTAAAGAAAAGTAAAAAAATGGCCTAAAGAGTAATCCAACTCTTTTTTTTTTAAAATGTCAATAGATCTCACTTGAACTATAATTTATCCTAGATGAGTTGATTATACTCATTTATTTTATAGTACGAAAAGCATGTATCATCACTTTGCAATAACGATCTTTGTCAAGTTTCACTAACTCATGTCACCTGAATTTTCTATATAATCTTCTTTATATATCTTTCACAATCCTCATCTCTCATCTTTCATCTCCGGAAGCGTGCATGACTAACAACAAGAGCAAACACAGGCCGATATCTCAAGACAAAGATCTTCCGGTTAGTCGTTTAAGGATGATTATGATTATTTCTTCTTCTAATATTGTCATGGAGCATTACAAGGGATCACCGACAGCTACTATAGGGCATAACAGTAAGCAGACTTGATAAATACTCGGACAAGGGAGAGATCGAGATGTTGACCAATTTGAAAAGGTAGATCCTGACAACCACACTGGTCCATTGTATATTTCTCCCAGACCGGGCAATTTCGGAATCTTTGGCAATGTTTCTCTTGGTATATGTTTTTGTTACTGTGTCTTATTAATCGATTTGTACTAGATCTTCTTGTCATCGATTTGTGAGCGGATCGGAACGTTTTTCTTCGTTTCACTAGTAATAATGTTCTTCTTGACGAGCCGATGATTTTTTTTTTTTGTCACGAAAGCTTATATTAAACTAAAATCAAACGGGTTCAAACGATTACAACCGGAGTTAATCTCAACGGCTAGACAATCTCAACGGCTAGACAACTGCTTGTTTTCTTCGTTTCACTAGTAAAAATGTTCTTCTTGACGAGCCGATGATATAATTTAATATATGATCTCGCAAACATTTACTTAGCTTTGCAGAAGATTTAACTTTGAACTCGAGCAAACTTTATAAAAAACAGCAAGAGTTTTGGTTCGTAGTATCTACTTAATCAAGAACTTACAGCCCTTGATCTGATCGATTATGTCTCTTGTTACTTGGTACATGAATAATCTGGAGCGTAGCAGTAAGCAAACAAGCATTTTTTGTTGTTGCTAAAGGGTAAATATCATTAAAAATGAAAGTTAGATTTACAAGAATTTTATGGAAATGAAAGAACAGTTGTTAACACAAGAATGTTATAGTTTGAACAAACCATTCCCTTTTTAGTTTCGGACAAAATACAAAGATATAAAGCTCTCAACAACGCATTCAAAAGACATTATCAGTAAATACTATATAACCAAAAAAAAAACGAAAACTAGTACCAAACACCATATGAAATTATAATCATTCGCTTACAATGGCCTATTTTAAGGGGATAATGGGTGAATTATAAAAGAAGAAGCAAAAATAATGGAGTAGCAGCCACCAAATGGTTCGAGGTGATGATGACCTCTAAGATGCGACTGGTTTTGAAGTGGCCTTCTTAACAGCTTCCGCATAGGTCCTGTGCTGGTAAGTCAAGGTCGACTCCAACAAGTCCCAGAGAGAAGTCTTCGGGTTCCATCCTAATTATTGACCAAACCAAATATTTTAGAAAACAACTGATTTGGCTATGTTCCAAAAGACAAAAGCAGACAACAAAAACAAGATGAAATTACCAAGTTGACGGTTTATGATGGTCATGTCTGGGATTCTCTTGTCGCTGTCATCATAACCTTCTCCATAAAACTCTTTGGAGCTCACGTCTACCGTTGGACTCTCAATAGCCGTCTCTCCACTCACTTTTGAGTACACCTGTCCATTTTTTTGGTAGCATTTTAGTGTGCCGTAGTGTATCAAAAAATCAATCAGAGTGTTATTTGTGAACTAGCTTTCTCACCTGAGTCATCATTTCAGCAAGTTGTCTTACTGTCACTTCATTGTTTGGGTTGCCTACATTGAAGATATGCCCATTGGCTCTCTCTGGGTTTTCCTGATAAAGATCCCACAAGCGATTCAGATGCAACTTCTTTGATAACAATGCAACAAACGAGATATCACCAGGGATAAACAAATGAATTTAAACTCACAATCATCAAAAGGACAGCTTCAATAGCATCCTTGATGTAAATGAAGGTTCTCTGCGACTCTCCACCATCCACAAGCTTGAGAGGCTCGCGTCTAAGAAGGTTCTGGCAATACCCCCAAAAAAATAAAACAATTAAGCTGCAGCCACAAAAAGAAGTTGGGTATTTGACTGAGCCTGTATACTTACGTTGCTAAAGCATGCTAAGACACGAGGGACGCCCTCGCTCGGACCATCAATGCCAGGGATGAAATCCATCCTAGGTCCAATCCAGTTAAACGGTCTCACAATGGTGAACTCAAGTCCGTTCTCAGCACCCTCAGCTTCAACCACACAAAAAAAAAGTGAGAACCTTCTGCCTCTAACAGTCAACGTACATTAAATTTGCTTTTCATGTTCAAAAAAAAAAGAACAACATACCGTAGACAAGTCTCTCAATCAGCTGCTTGGCGCAAGCATATGACCACCTCTGCTTCTCAATAGAACCAAATATGCAAGGGGATGTATCTTCTTTCAGCACATAAAAATCAGGATCCTGAAGTAAAAAAACAAGACGAGCATCACTAGTGAATGGTGTAAAAAACAACAAATCCAGAGCCAAGACTAATAATAATAAGAACCAAAGAACATAAACTAAGCAAAAAAAAAAAAACACAAATCCTCATGAAGCAGTGGGACTCGAAGCCATACTCAGGTACAATTGCAGAAAAATAAAAACTACATTGTTCCTAAACTATCAAAGAAGATAGTGATAGGATACAAACTAGCTAACCAAACTATCAAAATCAATATAAGAAGTCTAAATGGAGTAATGAAATAACTGAAAATAACATAGTTTCTTGATCCACACGACAGTGACATCAGCAGAAGGTGAAGCTTAAGGTAAAAAAAGAAACAAGGCCTGACCTGACGGAGAGGATGATCCTTGGGAAGAAAGCTTCCAATAGTTTTGCCATAGACTTCACAAGTGGAGAAGTGAATCAAACGCTTGTTGTTCTCAGAGCAGTACTTAACCTACATTGAACCACCACTCAATGTCACCACCACTAAACTTAAGCATCGGTTATCACATAGTAAACAGATCTTAAAGCATTACCACAGGGAGAGCATCGATGAAATTGCTGTAGATAGTGTCAAGCGGACGCGTATTGTAATCCGCTGGTGTACAGATCGCAGCCAAATTAATCGTCTGCAACGCAACACAAACAACAAACAAATCGATCATATACATAATACAAATGATCAAGAACCACGCGTTTGTGGTCGGGTGGTTGGTTAAAGGAGTTCTGTGGATCCCAAGGACCCGAGTTCGAATCCGCAACACACCACCACATTCTCTATCAGATCTGAGTGTAACGGCACTAACTATAACAAACTGCTAAAGAACAGATTCGCATTCACATTAACGGAGAAGAGATTTTTTACCAGATCCGCCATCTTGACGAGTCCCTCGAGCCTCGAATCGTGCTTGATGTTGATGCGATGGAACTGGATCCTCTCCGCCCACTGAGAAGTATCCGGCTCGAGCAATGTTTGATCTTGTCGTTGTAGACGTCGAGGCGAGGACCTTGTGCGGAGTCTCGTTCATGAGCTTCTCGCAGAGGTGAGAGCCGATGAAGCCGCCGGCGCCGATCATGCATATCGTCAGCGGCTTGATCGGCCTGCCGTCCAGATCCAATCGATCGGCTCCGTTCGCCATTGTTTGTCGGTGAAAGTGTAAATCAATGGGAGAGGGAGAGATAGAGAGAGATGAGAGATGGAATATTTAAAGACACGTGGGATGCGTTATTAATGTTTGAGGAATATGATGGGTGGATGATTGTTTTCGTTAGAGTGTCATATTCTATTTTACTCAAATTGTTATCTAACTCAATGATGGATGATTGTTCACCTGAAAGCTAGTTTTGAATCTCGAGTTTATTAGATCTGACGCCCTGTTGTTAGCCTAGGGCTGGGGCGCTTAGTGTCACATATGGATTTGGTTCGGTTCATTCGGATTTTCGATATTATATTCATCGGCTAATGTTAGTCGGGCTCGTCTTCGTACATATAACCAATTTTTGAAATTTCCCAAATTTTTTTAAAAATAAATTAAAAAATAACCAAAAAATATTCTTTTTTTTCCTCTGAAATTGCATTAGAATTTGAAAGTTATCAACCAAAACAAAATTACATTTGTAAATTATTTAAAAATTTAATTAAAAACTAGTTAAACTAACTAAAATGTATTAAAATAATAACTAAAAACTACATTATTTTTAAAAAAACTCTAAAACGTTTAAATTATAAAAAAAAAATGAGCATATTTAGCTAATTTTGGATATTTTTGTTTTAGTGCAACCCAAACCGAAAAATATCTAGATCTTAAGTTTCGTTTGGATATTTTTTTTGCAACGGTTCAGATAGGATTCCGTTTCTTTTGGTTCGGTTTAAAGTCCGAACTTCGGTTTAGGGTAAAAAAGACCATGCCTGCCTAGTATAGCATGTGTTAATATATAGTTATTGTAAGAGTAAACAAATAATTTGTTCAAACTATATTATTTTGAAAAATACTCTAAGATGTTTAAATTATTAAAAAAATTAGCATATTTAACTAATTTTGAATATTTTCGGGTTCCAGTACAACCCCAAACCCAAAAATATCTAGCTCTCAAGTCCCATTTGGATATTTGTTGTAACGGTTCAAATCAAATTTTATTTTTTCGGTTCGGTTTAAAGTTTGAACTTCGGTTTAGGATAAAGACGATCAGGCCGGCCTAGTTTAGCCTGTGTTAATATATCGTTTTTCTGTTCACAGTACGCAAATATTTTGTTCAAAAGATGTTGTAACTCCAACCTTCTTCATTTGATAAGAATTCATATAAGACTGAGTTCGTGTGATGGTAAGTAAGAATTAATTAGTGATACATACTATATGTGATAAGATTACAACCAATAAGTTCCCAACCTCTGTGGGGGGAGTGAATGCTAGAAAGCTACAAGAAGCGGAAGTTCCAAGAGAGCAAAATATTGATGAGGAAAACTACTTGTAACAAGTAGTAATAATCACTTGTATAACTAATCTGTGAGCTGTTCTGTAATGACCCTAAACCTTGCCCAAGGGTCAGGTTGTTTTCTTTAAAAGAGAGAAAAGAGAGAGAAGAGAGAGAGAGAGAGAGAGGAGAGAGAGGAGAGAGAGAGAGAGGGGGAGAAAGCTCACCAGAAGTCCTCGCCGGAGCCACCACACGCCAGACCGTTGAGTTCGCCACCACCATCATCCGCAACCAAAGGTAACCAGAAACCGCCATATTTTTGAGTTTAGTTTCGGCCGTTTTAGTAAATCGACCATAACTTCTTAACCGTTGCGAATCTCGTGCATCCAAGCCCATCATCGTGTTCCTCTCGTCGAGACGAAGCCGTAGACACCAAGCACGCCTCAAACGGAGCCCGGACGAAGCCGTACGCGCCTCCAGAAAACCGCCCTTCGCGCGCGCGTGAAACGCACGCGCCGCCGCCGGAAATCGTCGCCACCGCAGCTCCGCCGCCGACCACCGTCCGCCGCCGCAGCTCCGCCGTCGCCGCCGGCCAATTTTCCGGTAAGCCGCCGCCGCAGCTCCGCCGTCGCCGCCGGTGACCGACACCGGTGACTCACCGGCGACTCGGTCAACTCGGCCGAGTCAACTCAGTGAGTCAACTCGGTTGACTCGGTTAACCGGTTGGTTAGCCGGTTTAAATTGATTTTGGTTCGGTTAGGGTAAACCGGTCGGTAGTCAAATCGATTTCCGGGTTGACTTTGACCGGGTTGACTTTGACCAGCGGGTTGACTTTTTCGAAAACCTTGACCAGTTCCGTTTTCGACCGTTCGAAAGGCGTTCTGACTCAGAATTTCGATCTGATTTCAGATATGGAGTCTATTTGAGCAGCTGGAGTTCATAGACAACACTTTTCTATTGCTAAGGTGAGGGTCTATTCCCGAACTCCTCTTATTCGGCTTAGGACCTCGAATAAGTATAATTTATTTCTATGTGTTCCGTCTGTGTGAAATCGAGTCTATCATTGCTTGTTTAGTTTAGGTTCTTTGCATAAACCGGAACTAGGGGGTTAGAGGATTCAACATTGATTGTTTCACTTAATGTAAATTCTTAGCTAGGATTGTTTTTGTTTGGAGACGGATACAGAGTCGGACTGCTGTATGCCGGATTGTATGGAGGTCACGGCCAACTTTAGTCGACCGGTTGAGCCGTAGACTGGAAGTGTCGATAAATCGTCTACGGGCGTGTGTTACCGAGCACTTTTTCGGTGTGTGTATGAACCGAGCACCTTTTCGGTAGTGTTTTGGCCTGTTAGTGGGCGGCGAGTGTGCACCTCGCTAGGACCATTGTTTGTTGTTTGGGTACTTTAGGTACTGTGTTTGACATGCATTATAATTAAATTATATTTATTCGGAGTGCTATGTCCGGGTCCATGGACTTCGGGGTGGCATCCCATACCTCACTGAGCGATTCCCTGTCGCTCACCCCTCACTCTTCCCCTTTTCAGGTGAGACAAACAAGTATGTGATATTGGACGGACTTGGTGCTATTGGACTTTTCTTTCGGATTTTATTTGGGCATGGGTGAGAGTTGTCGGGTTTATGGGCTTTTATATTACAGGATATTGTTGGTGGCCCGTCGTCCTTAGTGTCAGGGAGACGGGTATCACATTGTTGTATGATGACGCGTCGGGGGTGACACGCTGTCCTCCATATAGGAGGTGACGGGTGTCACAATTTGGTATCAGAGCGGGTTCCATCCCGGTTCCGTCCGGGATGGCGGTCAGGGGATTCGGTTTTCATCGGTTTTCAACTTAAAAAAAAAAAACTATATATTTATTTATACATTTCGAAATTCTTTTTGCACCATTCTGTCCAGTAATTACTAACTCAAATGTCTCTTTCTATGACGATGAGTAAAATCATCGTCATTCGTCCTTCGACTATCAAGGTTCTCGACAGATGTTCAGCAGTTGCGTGAAGTCCAAGTTCGTCAGTTTCTGGAGGGAGTTATCAGTTTCTTCGGACATGATTTCGAGGCTATCCAGGAGTGGATATATGACGTTTCTGCCACCAGCCCACTTCAAGCAATCGTTCCACGAGTTTTGTTACTAGAGATTTTGTGGTGTGTGATATGAGCCATTGGTTGGCATGTGTTGTTGTGTGTACGAGTATATTGACTATTTTGGAGATATATTGTTTTGTGAACTCGTGGAGATCGCTTTTGAATTGGGGTGCAGCAGCTTGCGTTGTGTGGGTGTTGGAGTTACACTTTGGTATGTTTACCAATTTTGGCAGTGTTGATCGTTTCAGAGATGTGTCAGTTTGGACAACTGACATAGGACATTGGGAGCTGTTTATATCCATCGCAGGGTACCAGTTATGCTTGGAGGGCCGATTTGTTCGGATATTCATCAGAGATGGAGCTACGTTTTTACGATGTTATCCTTGGGACGGATTGATTGTCACGGCATCAAGTAGTGTTGGATTGCCTGATGGCAAGAGTTCCGATTGCTGGAGCAGATGGAAGTTGTTAGTGCATGCATGCTACATACTGAGGAGTTATGGGATACAAGGACATAGAGATTTTTGACTACCATCTCGATGGTTAAGGCTGATGGACAACATGAGCTGCAGGATCTTCCGGTTATTGCAGAGTATGAGGACATATTTGTGACCTTTGGAACGGTCATCACATGACACATGAGAAACTCTTGCGTTTTGTTTGGAGCAAACAACACCAGTTTCACAAGTTTTATACCGATTAGCACCAACAGAGATGACAAAGCTGAAAGAGCATGTTGAAGATTCATCAGACAAGGGTTTTATCAGACCGGATACTTTACCGTGGGGAACATCATCATTGTTGTTGTAAAGAAGAAAGGTGGGAGTTTCAATTTGTATCGACTACAAAGGTCTGAACAAAGTGACCATTAAAGATAAGTATCGCTTCCGCGCGTTGATGAATTAGTGGATTATTTATAGGAAGTTTATAGTTCTCGAAGGTTGACATGGCATCAGAACACCATCAGATTACTATATTTGAAGAGTATCTACTGAATGTGAATTTTTGTATACATTATGGATATTATGGGACGCAGTGATACCATTTGGGTCGACAAAGGCACTGTTGCATTCATGAAGATATGAATGACGTTTTCATGAACATTTGGATAGGTGTGCGATTGTATTCCTCGATGACATCCTGATTTATTTTGGAGAAGAAAGGAGATTTGTGAGCATTTCGCGGATTGCGTTGGATAAGCCTGGAGAGCATCAGTTGTTCGCTAAGTTGAGGAAGTGTAGCTTCTGGCAGAGGAATGTTGTATTTTTTGGCTGACATGGTTTTGGAAGCAGAATTTTGATGGATCCAAAGAAGATTAATACCGTTTCGGGAAGGTCGAAACCTAAGAGCGCTACAAAGATCTGCCGTTCTTTTTGGGTTAATAGTATACTACTGGAAGTTCATCAAGGGTTTCACCGGTATAGTAATGTTAAAGACGCGGTCTACATGTAAAGACGTAAAGTGTGGCTGGATAGATTTTGTTCGAGGAGTTTCACTGAATTGAAGCACAACTAATGAAGACACCAGTTTTGGGTTCTACTGAGGCTGAGGCTTACTGTGATGTGTCAGATACTGGATTGGATTTAAATTAAGGTATGAGGATTAAGTCATTCATATGCATCATGCCAGAGAGGCTGTAGTGGTATTTGCGTTATAGTTTTGGAGATCGTAATTGTACGGGAAGGAAGTTCAGATTCTCTGGGATTATTAGAATGTGAAATTTATCTTCATTTATTAAAAACTTGTACTTGGACAGTGCAGTTGGATTGAGTTTGTAGCAGGCAGTTTTGCTATGGAGGATACACAAGCACAAGTTAGCATTATGGATTGGTTGAACAGATCGAGATTGGGAGTATTGGATATCATACAGCTTTGAGCAGGATATACTTGTACTGAAACCGAGTTTGTGTGTGGACGATAAGTTGTTAAGAAAAGGAATCTTACAACAAACATATCACTCGTGTTTCTCTACCCATCGGGAAGACCAAAGGGTACAAAGATATGAAGAGTTAACTATAATTGGTGTAGTATGAAGATGTTTGTAACTACATTGCGTCGCGGTGCCAGACATGTTATATGGCAATAACAGAGGATCAGTCATCTATCATGTTATTTTTGAGCTTGCTTTTGCTGGAGTAGAAATGAGGCATGGTGATTATGGACATTGTTATTGGATTTTAAATCACCATATGTGGAAAGGATGCCACATGGGTAGTCATGGATAGACTTACCAAGTCAGCCCATTTCCTAAGTAATTAAGAAGATAATCAGGGCTAATCAATTGGAGCAGACCTACATTATTGAGTTCAGGAAGTTTCATGGATGTCAACATTGTATCGGATTGGGAATCGAAGTTCACATCTACATTTCAGAAAGCCTTTCGGAAGGCACTTGGTACAAAGATCATATGAGTACATCTTATCACCCGTTGACATATTGTCAGTTAGAGAGGACTATTGAGAACTTAAATGATATGTTCAGAGATTGCGTGGGATGGAATTTCGGAAAGCATCTACCTTTACCAGAGTTTGCCTACATCGACAATTATCTTTCGAGTAAAAAAAAAAAAAAAAAAAAAAAAAAAAAAAAAAAAAAATATACAAGGGTTATTTATGGTAGACCTTATAGTATACCACTTTGTTGGACCAAAGTGGGGGAGCGACATGAGTTAAAAGTATTAATGGTTCAAAAGACGGCTGAGCAAATGGAAATGCTCAATGATGGGCTTTCGGAATCCCATGACGTCAGAGAATTTATGCAGCTAAGCACCGTAAGGATTTGGAGCTACATATGAGCACCTAATATACCTGAAAATAAGGACATTTCAGGAGGGACCTAAGACTCAGAAGATAAAGGAGCTTAAACCGAGACACATGGAATTGTATCCTTCGCTGGAGTGGATTGGATTAATTGCTTGCAGTTACTTTATCAGCAGTATATCAGCCTTCTAGTACTTGGTTCATATGACAGCATTGCAAAAGTTGAGAAGGCGCTATAACTATTTTGCAGTAGACATCAAGTGAGTTCATAAAGATTTTATGAACCTTATTATCTATTGGAGATTTTGGATCATCATGAGAAGACAGTTCGGGGAATATCGACTTTGTTTGTCCGAGTTCATTGGGAGGGAGATAAGACCCAGGAGGAGACCTGAAAGGTCGAGCGAAGATTAGTATTCGAGGTTTTGCTATGATGACATTGGGCACGTCAGCTTATGACATGAATTCGGGGACGAATTCCTTGTAAGTGGGGGAGAATTGTAATGACCCTAAACCTTGCCCAAGGGTCAGGTTGTTTTCTTTAAAAGAGAGAGAGAGAGAGAGAGAGAGAGAGAGAGAGGAGAGCTCACCAGAAGTCCTCGCCGGAGCCACCACACGCCAGACCGTTGAGTTCGCCACCACCATCATCCGCAACCAAAGGTAACCAGAAACCGCCATATTTTTGAGTTTAGTTTCGGCCGTTTTAGTAAATCGACCATAACTTCTTAACCGTTGCGAATCTCGTGCATCCAAGCCCATCATCGTGTTCCTCTCGTCGAGACGAAGCCGTAGACACCAAGCACGCCTCAAACGGAGCCCGGACGAAGCCGTACGCGCCTCCAGAAAACCGCCCTTCGCGCGCGCGTGAAACGCACGCGCCGCCGCCGGAAATCGTCGCCACCGCAGCTCCGCCGCCGGACCACCGTCCGCCGCCGCAGCTCCGCCGTCGCCGCCGGCCAATTTTCCGGTAAGCCGCCGCCGCAGCTCCGCCGTCGCCGCCGGTGACCGACACCGGTGACTCACCGGCGACTCGGTCAACTCGGCGAGTCAACTCAGTGAGTCAACTCGGTTGACTCGGTTAACCGGTTGGTTAGCCGGTTTAAATTGATTTTGGTTCGGTTAGGGTAAACCGGTCGGTTTAGTCAAATCGATTTCCGGGTTGACTTTGACCGGGTTGACTTTGACCAGCGGGTTGACTTTTTCGAAAACCTTGACCAGTTCCGTTTTCGACCGTTCGAAAGGCGTTCTGACTCAGAATTTCGATCTGATTTCAGATATGGAGTCTATTTGAGCAGCTGGAGTTCATAGACAACACTTTTCTATTGCTAAGGTGAGGGTCTATTCCCGAACTCCTCTTATTCGGCTTAGGACCTCGAATAAGTATAATTTATTTCTAATGTGTTCCGTCTGTGTGAAATCGAGTCTATCATTGCTTGTTTAGTTTTAGGTTCTTTGCATAAACCGGAACTAGGGGGTTAGAGGATTCAACATTGATTGTTTCACTTAATGTAAATTCTTAGCTAGGATTGTTTTTGTTTGGAGACGGATACAGAGTCGGACTGCTGTATGCCGGATTGTATGGAGGTCACGGCCAACTTTAGTCGACCGGTTGAGCCGTAGACTGGAAGTGTCGATAAATCGTCTACGGGCGTGTGTTACCGAGCACTTTTTCGGTGTGTGTATGAACCGAGCACCTTTTCGGTAGTGTTTTGGCCTGTTAGTGGGCGGCGAGTGTGCACCTCGCTAGGACCATTGTTTGTTGTTTGGGTACTTTAGGTACTGTGTTTGACATGCATTATAATTAAATTATATTTATTCGGAGTGCTATGTCCGGGTCCATGGACTTCGGGGTGGCATCCCATACCTCACTGAGCGATTCCCCTGTCGCTCACCCCTCACTCTTCCCCTTTTCAGGTGAGACAAACAAGTATGTGATATTTGGACGGACTTGGTGCTATTGGACTTTTCTTTCGGATTTTATTTGGGCATGGGTGAGAGTTGTCGGGTTTATGGGCTTTTATATTACAGGATATTGTTGGTGGCCCGTCGTCCTTAGTGTCAGGGAGACGGGTATCACATTGTTGTATGATGACGCGTCGGGGGTGACACGCTGTCCTCCATATAGGAGGTGACGGGTGTCACATGTTCTCTCTCCACTGCCCTGTGCTTATTACGTCTTTGCTTCTTCCTCCCCTTGTAGCTGAAACGTTCACCTCCAGGGAACCTGTAACGTTATCAAACTCTTGCAATTTCATTATATCTCCATCATACTCTCCTAAATGTATGGTGTGATATATAAATCAAACAGAACCAAATAAAAAAAAAACACACTCACAGTCGTATTCTGCCCATCCAATCCGTTGGCGAACAAGATCGTAGACCACCACTTTGTCTTTAAGAACCAAATCTGCATTAGCAACCCAGGCATGAGAGAATATAATTCCACTTTTTCAGTTTCACTTGATCAAAGTTACAAGAACTATGAGTCGTTACCTCCAAGAATAGTTATACGACGATGCGACATTCTCTGGAAACCAATGCACCATATTGAACTTCCTGACTGATAGATAGCAAATGATAGACAAAGAAATAAATATTAACTGCCAACTGATAATGTTTAACTAAGCGCTGAAAATGAACACATAGAGTAACTTGTATGCCAAATTGAATAGTAGAAGTTTAGAACTCACTACATTTACTAAATAACTCAGCCCTCACAAGTGTCTCTCTCAGTCTCACAAAATCATAAAGGCTCTAATCTGCTAGATTCAGTAGACATGTAGATAAAAGTTGAGCAGCTAAACTTTTTCTCAGACATCTGAAGTAGTGTATGAATATGCTTACACTAGAAAACATCTGAAGATAGCCACGAGGGGTTAAGACCATTGATGCACCACCAGCGAAATTCAAACTAACTTCTGGAAAGACATCAACGGCACTGCAAAACATGGATTCAAATCTTGTTAGCAGTTAAACACTATGAGAGAGAGATTAACAGCTTCTTATATATAAATGCTGCACATGAGAGTAACTTTACCCAGATGTGATATCAAAGCACTGGTAACTCTCGTATGTAACGGCACGCCCATATTGCGAAACAGCACTTGAAATCTGCATGTTGAACGGTTTATTAATCTTATTTCTTGTAAAGTATAATAACATACGGTTGAACTGAGGAAGAGAAAAGACTCACAGCTTGGACAAATGGAACGTAAGCTTCGTCAGGAAGATAAGCAAGAGTAGTCCCAGTATCAATGATCGTCCCATCACCAGTGGCTATTGTGAAAACAGATGGATCAATCGGTAATATCTGATTGTTCACAGCAATGCTCTGCAGGTTCACATTATAATGTGGCCTGAAAATGTTTTTATTGCAGCATATTATCTGAATCAAGACGTGGTGTTATATATTTTAGTTTTCCTATTCCAAACTAAACAAACATCATTTTATTACATGACTTTCATAATCATCAGTTGAACCCTTGAATCTACTTCCAGGTCTTATGTAAAACAAGTTCAAGAGAACTCACTGTGATGGAACAAGAGGAGTGTAGACAGTATCAGGTCTCTTGATTTGACCTAGAACCATTACACCACCACCGCTTTTATCTCCCTTCAGACAATGCGAGAATACTCTCGGTGCGAGTCCTTGAGTAGCAAGCTGCGAAATTACAGATAAACGCCCCTGGCCTAACCCAAAGATGCCATCTACTGCTCGCCTAGGCCTCTGTAAATCTCCGGTTTGTAAATTGCTACACCTGTTTTGTCAAATATTGAAGATAAGCATCATCACATATCATGAAACGCCATATTCTCAAATAGACCATTTTTACTGCTAGCTTACCCGAAGACAAAGGGAGCAGAGGAGTTTATAGCCAAGGTACTGGTGATAACAGTATCAAAGGACATGAAATCAGAGATGTAGTAACCAGAAGTGCCACTTCCATCACCGTACTTAAACGAATACGAACAAAGATTATTCGGAGAACAGCCAGATTCCGTCTGAAAATTTGAGTAGCATCTCCTATCTGAACATGAAACCATTGAAGATGAGGATGAGGCTCCAGGATCAAAGAAACTCAGCTGAATCTGGAACCACACAAAAAACAAGTGATATCATATAAAGAGAGCTACTTAAAACAAGTGATCACATAGATATACCTTATCATAAAAGAAAAAACCAAGATTATTAAGAAAAATGTTATAAAGAAATATACTTGGAGTTCACTAGTCTTGGGGCAGCCGTTGCAAGGAGTGCAGCTAACCCATAAAACATCACTTCCCGTGTCGATTTGCACATTGAATTCTCTTGGGGGTGTCCCCAGTTTCACCTTTGTATAGTAAAGTCTGTCATGAAAGCAAAAAAAAACAACAGCAAGTATAAAAACAAGATTCTAAAAAAGGAAAGGACAAGAGTCAAGAAACAGAATCAAAACTATTATTAATTCTATTTCAAACAGAATCAAAGTCTGTTTATTTATAGTCACATCTAATAAAAAACGCATCGAATATTTAAGACAGAACCTAATCACATTGCTAAGCCCAACCAGAAACAAAACAGTTTATTCGATTCAATTGTACTGCAAACTCCAAAAAAAAATGATTTTTATTTTATTTCTGGGATATGAGAAAATAAATAAAGAGAAATTCAAGTATCGAAAAATCTAAAAGTTGTTAGTATTATTACCCAACGAGAAACGGATCGGAGGCTCCATAAACGGGGAAATCAACAACTCCACCTACAGGAGACTGCAGCAACCTTCCATGGCGAGCTGAATCAAAAGCTCTGAGCTGAGCCAAGCTAAGTTCGTGGCTCGGCGGAATCAACCTCTCCAGCTTGAGAACCGAGTCGGAGCCGCAAACAATGGTCGTCGCAGCATGTAGAAACACGGCAGCGATGATTACTCCTGTAGGAGAATCCACCGCCATTTCTCGAGTTCGAAACTTCTCTTCACAGAGGAGAGAGAGAGAGAGAGACGTCAAGTGAACGTTCTGATGACAGTACTAAAGTTTTGTAGATTTTTGGTAATTAATTTAATAAAATAATGAGAATGAAGCTTCGCTTAAATTATTATCGTTTTGGCGTTTTTGGTAAATATCTGATCACCGAAGTTACTTTTTTTTCTTTTGTATATTCATGGTTGTTGCATAAAAAGACATGTTAGTGCTGCACTGATGTAATGTGTCTATGCTCCACCAACCATGAACAAGTATCAAGGATGTAACTTTTCTTCTTTTTTTTGCTTAAAAGTTAAAAGCCAATGTTTTAATAGTTTCCTTTAAGGCATTAATCGAAAGTTTTGATAGGGTTTTTATCACCTTCGTCAATTAACTGAGAAATTTTTTTCCATATTACAATTTCTTTATATGCTACACATATGTCTATATATATATATATATAATAACAAGTGCTTTCAATTGTTAGATATGCAATTTAGCACTGTATAATTGCTTTCAATTTCAGCATTTTTAAAAGATAACAAGTGAAGAATGGGCATTGCACTCAATCAGTCTAAACGTCCAGCACCAATATAGATCGGAAGAAAAGATTCTCTATTGCGGTGCCAATAACACCAACTGAATCAAACTGAAAGATAAAGAGATACTTTATTGTCTTCGGTGAGCCGTTCTGAAATTTAATTGTTCCACATGAACACTTGTCTCTTGAAACAGTCTCCGCTTTAATCATCGAACTGGACATAGTCATGAAACAAAATAAAGACCCTCAGATGTTTTATTTGCTTACGTGAACCTCTATCAGGAAGGTGCTCCAAAACAAGAAAAACTCGTTACTAAGAAACATTTGAAGCTAAAATATTTCTAATACCATTGTCTAAGTTATTATACCAAACCAAGCGTTTTCTACACTGATCGTTTTTTCTGCTTCTAACTTTACTATTTTGAGTAATTGTTGGCCTAAAGAGAATTAGGAGTCTTTTGATTCGAATGATTGAAGGGAGTGACCAGATTGGTTACCTCTCATTGATCTTCCAGGAGTTGTGAGGTGCAAGAGAGAAGTTGAGATACTTCCTCTGGAGTTGCTGTTCCGAAACCTTGCCATCTTATTCTCCCGGATTTGTCGAGTAGGAGGATATACCTATAACATAAACAAGTATGTCCAACAGAGAAATCAGAAAGGTTGAGTGAATCTATTGTGCATTCTTGATGAAATGGAAATTTACCATACCCGGTAAGAAGGTTAAGAACTTTAATTTCTTTCCGGAAGTGATAGTGGTCCCCAAATGAGTAAACCACTTGCCTCTGCAGGACGCTGTTCTCGTTGCTCTTCGGTTTTTGCAAGACCCGGAGAAGTAGTTTCTTTATAGGGGCCAAGCCCAACAGCCATTTGTCTATAAATGAAACCTGTAAACGCCAGAAAACAAGCTGTCCTGAAGATACTGTGAGAGAAAAAAAAAACACAGCAGCCAATAAAAACGATGCAGGATCAGTACCTCAAACACCTGAAGATCTTTCCTGTCGCCAAACGATTCAAGAAACGGCTTGCTCCACGAGCTGATCATTCCCTGTCACGCACAGCAACCACATCCCATCATCACAAAAGAATTAGACAAGCCGTAATACAAGGTCATATTTAATCAACAAGCGCACTGTACTGCTTAGTAACCTCAACAAGCAACACTCCCGTTAATGCTACACATATCTTATTATAAACGCTAACCAAACATTCTCTTGGTTCCATTTGAAGAATGAAACAAATAACCAATGTGGAATAATCTGTACCTGAGAGCTTGCTCGGAAAGACAGACACACCAATGATACTCTAGGAACAGCCAAACTCTCTTCGTTAACCTCGCCACTACTACAACTAATAGGCAGCTTCAAGACTTCTCCATTAGAGAGAGTCACTGCTAATTCCGGAAATTTCACAGCTGACACAGCAGGAATAACAGTCTTATTTGCATCTGCTATCTACAAAAAAAAAACATAAATTACCAAAATAACTTACATTAGCAACCAAAATAATATGTATTATACAAATCATCATGATTACCTTACCACCATGCTCCTTGAACTCTTTCATATCAGCAAAGTACCCCCGATTCATCTCATCGTTACTGCCCTAAATCAACATCAATAATTTAAATTATAAAATGAATCGAATTTAAATTACTAGCTTACAGTCTCGCACGCTCATCCTCGATCGCTTTCTTGTTTCCGAACTGCACAGATCCAAAACGACATCGATAGATAATGGTCAACGTCTCTCTCCGATACACGAAAATGAGTAATTCATCGGATTACCTGATAGAAATCGAGGAAATTGCGGGTGGTTGATCGAAGAGGTGGGATTCGCGAAGGGAGAGAGCCATGGCGAGTGGAATTGAAGAGCGCTCGATGCGAGACTGAGCTACGTAATCGATTCAAGGTCGTCGCCATTGTTGAAGAAGACCTTAAACCCTACTTGGTTTAGTTTAATTAAACGAACCTTGAAAACGAGCTTTATAACCTGAACCAACTTTCTTTTTTGTGGCTAACCCGATCAAACCAATATTTCAATCCAGGATTTAACGAATATCTCTAACCGGATTGGTTACGTTTTATTTTATTAAAAATAGATTGATCAATTGATAAGCAAAAGCGTCTGTAGTCCAACGGTTAGGATAATTGCCTTCCAAGCAATAGACCCGGGTTCGACTCCCGGCAGACGCATCTCTTTTTGCAAAAAAGGAAAGAAGCCCCAGGTCCCCTATTCTTTTTTATCAAAATTTACCGGTCCCCACTATACGGAATACATTAATTAGTTTATATAAATTATATTTTATATATATATATATATATTCATCTTTGAAATTCTGTTATCTTATATTGTTTATCATTTCTTAATTCACTCTTTAAATTCAGATTATACATTAAATTTTATTTTACATGATAACTTCGAGTACACTAAATTTAATGTATAATTTACAATGTAAGTAAAATAAAATTATTTTATAAAAAATAAATTATAAAATAATATAATGAATACTAATTTTTTGTAGTAAACTTATATATATGTAGATAATTTGATAAAATCACTATTCATTGTTTGTGCTGTATTACACTGATATCTCCATTACCTTTTACATTCTAAATTACATTCTAAATGTATGAGAGAGTCGTACGCGTTCATTTAACACTAGACGGATGTGTGGACATAAGATTTTTTCTAGGTTTGCATGTGTATTCCAAATGAGTGTATAGCTGGATGCGTCCATCTAGATAAGAACATTTAGGGTGTAACTAACTGGTGACAAATAAACGAAGTTGATGGAATAGATATCACCATTCCAATTATTTCAAAAGTTTTTAATTTGGAATTAATTTTTAATTAAAAATTATTTTTTTCTAAAATATTATAAAATGTTAGGGAATGAAATAGAATATACTTTCCATTTTTTCATGGTAACGGTTGAACATTTTTGGAATGCAAAGTAATTAATCATTTATGAAAAGATTATTTGAAAAAAAAAAATCATTTCAGTTGTACCTATAAATAGTTATGAATCTTTAGCTTGCACGAGGTGTTAGGAGTTTCTATTCAGATGTGTTCTATGTTGATTTCACCCTACCGGCTTGGCTTTCCGAGTGGGTAGGACATTTATGTTATTTTAGTTATTATTGTTGTCGGAAAAAAAAAATTACAAGTGGGTTTTCATTTAATATATAGTAAGATAAAGAAAATGTAATTATATAAATAAAGGGGACTTCTCTTGCCGACAAGGTTCAGCACGGCACTGCTTATCACACGAAGAGAAAATGGAAAACTGTAGGTCTTGTTTATAGTTTACCATGCTTTATTATCCAGCAATTATTTTTATTTTATTGGAAATGCAAGATTGTAACATACTATATATATTATGGTTTCGCCATGTTTACGTTTCCATATGAATGGTTCATTTTAGACGAAGCCGTGTGGGATGTTGAGGATGATGGTGACCAAGGAGTCATATCCATGGGATAACTCCCCAGCACCCGCAAGAGCGACGTTAACTCCCGAACCTCCGAGAGAGCGTTCTGAACACGCGTCTCCGCCATCGAGGCCTCGAAGTCGATATAGAACATGTACTCGAAATGCTTCGCCGTCCCTACGTTGGCATCGTCGACGAGCCTGATCGGACGGTTGTGATTCGGCCTGGACTCGATCTTCGTCAAGCTGATGTCCCTTGCCGCGAAAGCAGAGAGCACCTTGTAAAGCACGCTAGTGCCTTTCTCGTGAGCGAAGACGATGCTCGTTTTAAACGGACGATCAGTTCTCGGTACGATAGGCTCACGCGCCAGCATCACGAAGCGCGTCACGTTACTCGCGTCGTCTTGTAAACCGTCTTCCAAAACCTCCAGCCCGTAAATCTCGGCTGCGCGTGCGCTCGCTATCGCCGCCGTGTCACGTAGATTGTTGGCGGCGATGTGCTCGGCGGCCACCGCGGTGTTTTCGACGGCCTTGCGGGTGACGTTGAGACCGAGCTTTGTGAGTGTGCGCTCGCACTGAGCGAGGCCTTGAGGGTGCGACATCACGCACGTGAGGAACTCTTTGCGTACTCCGGGAAGAGCTAAGAGGCAGTGGTGAACGGGGAGCTGGACTTCGCCGACGATGTGGAGACAATGACGGAGGAGAAGATCATAGTTTCGGTGGATAGAACCTCCGAGAGAGTTCTCGATTGGTAGAACCGCACGGTCGGCGATCCAGAGCTCTACCGCTTGAAACGCAACTTCAAACTGGTCGCAAGGGACAGACTCGTAGTTAGGGTAAGCCTTACATGCGGCTGCCTCAGAGTAAGCGCCTGGAACGCCTTGATACGCAACACGTAGATTAGCTCCTCCGTGCATGGGTGCCGGGGGGAGATCATTGACACTGAGAGGCTTCTGATTCATTCCCAGGACACGTGCAGCGCGGTTATGACCGTTCACATGATCGATTCCGACGGAAACTGGAGGCATTGGTAAGGTTTTTTGAGTAACAACCTTGCTTGTTAGAGTAGCAAATGTGCTTCGCCATTCAGAGCGACTAGTTCCGCACGAGTCAGATCTCTGAGCATTTTGTACACATGGATAGGAGCGTGACGTCGGCTGGCTAGACCCGAACATCAGTTTTAGATGGGAAGGAGCTATAACTTTCATGTTTTAGCAATGGAGTTTTATGGGACTTGAAGATAAGGAAATAGCAGAGTAGAGGAAGCAAAAAAACAATGTGGATTAAGTAGTGCGCTTGTGTGATTATTTGTCCTACCTACGGCTACCATCTTAATATTTCAGGAATTAAACGTGCTTAATTACCTTGGGCATGCAATTATTTACAAATTAGGTGTTTCACATGACAAGTTAGGTGTTTCACATGCGAGCATAATAATTTATGGATACTTACATATGCATTATAAATACAAAGATCATTATCACAATTTAGTTTTTTTTGGTAAAAATATCACAATTTAGTTGTTTTTATATTCTTAATCATTTTTATTTTCTCCAACTTTTTTTCTTCTTTTTTTAATTTCATTTTTCATTCTCTTAACATTAATGAAATCTACGAAACTATAAGAACCATCACATATCAAACATGTAACAAAACAAAATTAAAAAGTAAACCTTCGTCTTTTAAACCATCATTACTTCTGTATATTATTTCTTTAAACCACCAATATGTATGAAACTACAAAAAATCATAAATACAAAACTAAAATAGAAATAAAGTAAATACGTTTTTAAAATAAACTTTAAGGTTGATAATAACTTTAAAAATTTAAAAGAGAAGTTAATTGAGATAATAATAATATTTCTTTTGTTTAGTCGATAAATATATACAGACTTATCTTAATATTTTAATTTATTTCTTTATAAAAGAAAATTAGGTGATGATCACACTACAAGAAAAGAAAATGTGTCCATAACAACGAAGATATTTCGTCGTAAATTTACATGGTGTTTACAACGCAGTTACGAGGAATCCAACTTTCGTCGTAAACGCCAGGTAAATTTACGACGAACAGTGTTCGTCGTAAAATCCATGTAAGTTTACGACGAATGTACGTGGAATGAGAAATACGTCGTAATCATTACATCGACATTACAATGAAACATGTTACCGTTATATTTAGGTGAAAACGTGTATTCAATGTGCTTTAACTTACCTCATTTCGTCGTAAAGTCGTTGTAAATATTATGTTAAAACCATGTAAAATCCATGTAAAATATTCCTTGTAAAATCGTTGTTATATTTCAACTACCCAACTCGAAAATTTCTCTATATATATGTCATTTCTCACAACTCTCTTCCTCACAAAACACAAACGGAAAAAAAAATCTGAAAAAATCAGAAAAAAAAAATTTCAGAAAAAAATCTAAGAAAAAAATGGCCGGTGGCGGTAGTATTTACGAGTTACGGAGTTGGATGTATTTGCACAAAGATTCCGACGGGAGGGTGACGAACGCATTTCTGAGCGGGCTAGAGACATTCATGCACCAGGCGGGCTGTACACCGATCACACAGGAAAGCGGTAAGATGTTCTGCCCCTCTCGAAGCAAGAATTCAAAATTTGCACGTAGTGAAACTGTATGGAAGCATTTAGTAAACAGAAGATTTACACCACAGTACTACATTTGGTATCAACATGGAGATGGTTATGGGGGAAATGAAGCTAGTAGTAGTAATAATAATTTTGAGGATGGTCATCATAGTGAAGAACCGAATCATTTGCATAATGAATATAATTATCATCAAGATCAGGAGCAGATGGTAGATCATGATAGGGTTCAAGATATGATTAGTGATGCATTTTTAGAAACAACTACAACAATAGCTGATGAAACTGGAAATGTAGAAGAACCTAATTTGGATGCAAAAAGGTTTTATGAAATGCTAGATGCTGCAAATCAACCAATCTACACTGGTTGTAGAGAAGGTCTCTCGAAATTGTCTCTAGCAGCTAGGATGATGAATATTAAAACGAATCATAATTTACCCGAGAATTGCATGGATGCATGAGCGGAGTTGTTTAAAGAGTATTTGCCAGAAGACAACGTGTCTGTTGAATCTTATTATGAGATTCAGAAATTGGTTTATAGTCTTGGGTTGCCTTCGGAGATGATTGATGTTTGCATCGACAACTGCATGATCTACTGGAAAGAATATGACAAGTTAGAAGAGTGTCGATTCTGCAAAAAATCACATTCAAACCGCAAGGCCGTGGGAGGAATAGGGTACCGTACCAAAGGATGTGGTGCCTACCAATTACAGACCGATTGAAAAGATTATATCAATTTGGAATGTCTATCTTGGGTTATGCACCGATGAATTTAGTCCATTTGGTATGTCTGGTAGACAATATTCGTTGTGGCCAGTCATTCTTACGCCGTACAATTTACCGCCGGATATGTGCATGGAACAAGAATTTCTATTTTTGACCATATTAATCCCTGGGCCGAAGAATCCAAAACGGTCTCTTGATGTTTTTCTTCAACCGTTGATAGAAGAGCTAAAGCAATTGTGGTCAGAAGGGGTGAGGACGTACGATTGTTCCTTGAAAAACAATTTTACGATGCGAGTAGTTCTGCTGTGGACGATAAGTGATTTCCCTACTTATGGGATGTTGTCTGGCTGGACAACACATGGAAGATTATCTTGTCCATATTGTCTTGGAACGACGGATGCTTTTCAACTGAAGAATGGTAGGAAGAGTTGTTGGTTTGATTGTCATCGTCGCTTTCTTCCACTTGCCCATCCGTACAGAAGAAATAAGACATTGTTTCGGCACAAAAAAATTGTCAGAGACGGTCTTCCTCCATATCTCACCGGCCAGCAGATCGAAGCAGACATTGATTATTACGGAGCTCAGGAAACAGTTAAGGTTGGAGGTAATTGGCATGTTCCTGGAAATATGCATGATGGGTATGGTGTCTCTCACAATTGGCATAAGAAGAGTATATTTTGGGAGCTACCCTATTGGAAGGATCTTCTCTTACGCCACAATCTGGATGTCATGCATATTGAGAAGAACTTTTTTGAGAATATCATGAATACATTACTTAACGTTCCTGGGAAGACAAAAAATAACAAAAAGTCAAAGATGGATTTACCTGATATTTGCTCAAGAAGTGAGTTACATATCAAGAGCAATGGAAACGTTCATGTTCTCATCTTCAGGTTGTCATCAGAACCCAAAACAACCTTATTTGACTGGGTTGCATCAGAAGTTAAGTTTCCTGATGGTTATGTTTCAAATCTGTCAAGATGTGTTGAACGAGGTCAAAAGTTCTCCGAAATGAAGAGTCATGATTGTCATGTGTTTATGCAACGGCTACTTCCATTTGCTTTTGCCGAGCTCCTTCCAGCAAATGTCCATGAAGCACTTGCGGGTAATTATAATTTTATAATATATATACATATGTTATGAAATGTTATTAATTTGATTACTTTTGCAATATACAGCCATCGAAGCATTTTTCAGAGATCTTAGCACACGTACGTTCAAGGAAGAAGTCATCGAACAACTTCATCAGAACATTCCGATCATATTTTGCAACCTGGAGAAGATATTTCCCCCTTCATTTTTTGACGTCATGGAGCATCTAGTTGTCCACCTACCGTATGAAGCATTGCTTCGTGGACCTGTTCACAACGGATGGATGTATCCATATGAGCGACAGATGAAACATTTGAAGGGGAAAGCAAGAAATCTTGCAAAGGTGGAAGGTTCAATAGTTGCGGGGAGTTTGACAGCCGAAACATCTAACTTCACATCATACTACTTTGCTCCAACTGTTCGTACGAGAAAAAAAGTTCCTAGAAGATATGATGATGGTGGAGTATCGACATCATATCCAATTGATAGTGTTCCTGATATTTTATGTGAAATTGGACGGTTTGGTGGTAAAATGAAAGAAGTATGGTGGTCATGTGAAGAGGATAAACATAGTGCCCACACTTATATTCTGCTCAACTGCGAGGATGCAGTGACCCGTTACTTTGAAAGGTAAATATTTTTGTGAATGTTAATTATATGAATTGAAGTTAATTATGTATGACTTGATTTGCAGCATGTTTGTATCTCAAGTTGAAGAAGCAATACCAGGAATATCTGCAACTGATGTGGACACACGTAAAGATAAGCACTTTGTCAAGTGGTTAAAATCACAGGTACGTAATATATCTCATACATTGATTAATTAAGTAAGTGTTTTGATACTTCAATATTAATTAAGAATATCTGCTTTTTGCAGGTTGATTATGACGATCCTTATTATCCCGTATGGTTTCACGAATTGGTTCAAGGTCCAATTGCAAAGGTCACCACATCACCTATGTATTTCACACGAGGATTTACCTTTCACACATACGAGTATGGGAGACATCGGGCAACGAGTAACTACAGAATATGTGTAAAAGGTGAAACAGACTTTTACGGGATCTTGCAGGAGATTATTGAAGTGGAATTTCCGGGGTTATTGAAGCTAAAATGCGTCCTCTTCAAATGTGAATGGTTCGATCCTGTTGTGAACCGAGGGATTCGGTATAACAAATTTGGTGTTGTGGATGTCAATTTTGGGAGAAGATACAACAAATTTGAGCCTTTCATTTTAGCTTCACAAGCCGAGCAAGTTAGCTTCCTTCCTTATCCTCGGCTTCGAACTTCCAGGATAAACTGGTTAGCTGCTATCAAAATTACACCTCGTGGACGCATTGTCACTGGAGAAGAACCGCCCTTGCAAGAAGAAGACGCTATCAATGAAGTTGAGGTACCAGAACAACCAACTGATGAAATCCTTTTGATCGACCCGCAAAACTTTCAATATGAAGATATTCCCGAAGATGCGACAGATGAAGCACGTGAAGACGAATTCGAGAGAAGCGACGATGATGATTGTAATGATAGTGATGAGAACGAAAACGATTTAGAGTAACAAATATTGTATTTCTCTATTGTAACGTATGTTTAAAGAAATATTGTTTTTTTACCATCTTAATGTATGTGTAACAAATGTTGTTTTATATAATATGTATTTTTTTAGTTTTTAAAAAATTATTTGGAGTTTTAGGGTTTTAGAGTTTAAGTTGGAGAAAGAGAAAGAAGTAGTAGAGAAGAAGATATGATGTTAGATGATATGTGACTTTGAGGTTTAGGGATTTCATTCTCGGTGTTTAGAGTTAAGCGTTGTAAAATCGTCGTAAATGGGCTATTCCACGTAATTTCGTCGTAAATGGAAAAACGCGGGCCTGGTAACTTCGTCGTAAATGGAAAAACACGGGCCTGGTAACTTCGTCGTAAACGGACGTTTCGACGTAATTTCGTCGTAAACCGAAAAACGCGGGCCTGGTAACTTCGTCGTAAATGGAAAAACACGGGCCTGGTAACTTCGTCGTAATTTTACGTCGCGTTTACGACGAAAGGTTTTCTATATATTGAGTCATCAGAGATAAAATAGTTTTTATCATAAAAATAGTATGCAAGGAGAAAAATAATCAAACTAATGTTCATTAAAAAATTAGTACAGATAGATCTCTAAGATTAAATTGTTAAGAATTGGGGTTTAGATTTTCTAGGTGAAATTTATGATTTATGGTTTAGGATCAAAGATTTAAGGTTTAGGAAAATTTAAAATAACATATAGGATATATTATGGTCTAGGATATAAGATTTAAGGTTTAAGGTATAAATTTATAATAATAATATCTTATAATATTTTAATTATATTTAATGTATTCTTCATTAAAAATAGCTTTGTTTTTTTTTCTTCTACCTAATGATGATATTTTGTGACAAAATATTATTTTATGTTTTTAAGAGAATTTCCCAATCATATATTTATGGTACCATCATTTTTTTCATGACAGCGTAATTGTTTATATTTATTTTAACTATTTTCTAATTTAATTTTGACATTAACTTGGATATTTTTTAACATATTGTTCTCAGATGAATTCAACCTGGGGAATATAAATTAAACATGTTGAAACCATAAGAGCGTTGACACGTATATAAAACATCATATAATGTCAACTTCACGCGCTTTCCGTTCGGGCTCCAGGACCTTCCTCGCCAGTTTCGGTTGGACGCGGAGGGATAGTCGGACTAAGTGAGAGGTCCGGATACCTGGATTATTAAAAAAAAAAAAAAAACATGTTTACATTTCCATTTGTATAGTTTCTTTACGATGAAGCCGTGTGTGATGTTGAGGATGATGGTGACCAAGGAGTCATATCCATAGGATAACTCCCCAACACCCGCAAGAACGACGTGAACTCCTGAACCTCCGAGAGCGCGTTCTGAGCGCGCGTCTCCGCCATCGAAGCCTCGAAGTCAACGTAAAACATATACTCGAAATGCTTCGCCGTCCCTACGTTCACATCATCAACAAGCCTGATGGGACGGTTGTGATTCGGCCTAGATTCAATCTTCGTCAAGCTGATGTCCCTAAACGCGAGAGCAGAAAGTACCTTGAACAGCACGCTAGTGCCTTTCTCATGCGCGAAGACGATGCTCGTTTTAAACGGCCGATCAGTTCTCGGTACGATTGGCTCACGCGCCAGCATAACAAAGCGCGTCACGTTACTCGCGTCGTCTTGTATCCCGTCTTCCAAAATCTCCAGCCCGTAAATCTCGGCGGCGCGTGCGCTCGCTATCGCCGCCGTGTCGTGGAGATTATTGGCGGCGATGAGCTCAGCGGCTCCCGCGGTGTCGTCGACGGCCTCGCGAGAGACGTTGAGACCGAGCTTTGTGAGTGTGCGCTCGCACTGAGCGAGACCTTGAGGGTGTGAGATCACGCGCGTGAGGAGCTCCTTGCTTACGCCGGGAAGAGCTAAGAGACAGTGGTGAACAGGGAGATGGACTTCTCCGACGATGTGAAGACGGTGGCGGAGGAGAAGATCGTAGTTACGGTGGATAGAACCGCCGAGAGAGTTCTCAACCGGTAGAACAGCGCGGTCAGCGGTCCAGAGCTCTACCGCTTGAAACGCAACTTCAAACTGGTCGCAAGGGATAGCTTCGCAGTTATGGTAAGCCTTACCTGCGGCTGCCTCGGAGTAAGCTCCGGGAACGCCTTGATACGCGACGCGTAGGTTAGATCCGTGCATGGGAGTCGGGGAGAGATCATTGACGGTAAGAGGCTTCTGATGATGTGGGACACGTGCAGTGCTGTTATGACCGTTCACATGATCAACTCCGACAGAAACTGGAGGCATTGGTAAGGTTTCGGACTGCTCTTGAGACACAACCTTGCTTGTAACAATAGCACATGAGCGACTAGTTCCGCAGGAGTCAGTTCCCTGCGCATTTGGAACAGATGTATAGGATCGTACCAACTGCGCTGCAGCTTTCATGTTTTGGCAATGGTGTCTGAAAATTTTGAAACTTCAAGACAAGGAAATAGCAAAGTTGAGAAAGCAAGATACAATGTCGCTTGAGTAGTTCGCTTGTTTGGTCAATTCTCTACCTAATGCTACCACCTCCACCAACTCCACACTTGACTTTTGGCATTAGGTTTTGTTATTTTATTGAGTTTATAAGGCATATGTTTCTGTCCAACTTCAATCAACAGAACTAACTCAATAACCAATTCTCTCTATATCTAACTGATTGAAGCTCTCTCTAATACATTCACAAATCTAGTTTGGGCCAAGCTTATAAACCAAGAGCCTGATGAAACTTAACCAAAACCGCATCAAATCAAACCCCTATGGGTCGTAATCGTTCTGATGATGTGTTCTTACGGTAACATTAATTTTGTTTGATACATTGAGACGAATGTGATTAATGGTTTCATGAGGAGATGACACACACAGAAAATAGATACGTTTGATTCATACAAAGAAAAAGTGCAATTAAATAAGATTGAAAGCATGTGATATGTAATGAAAAGATAGACAACAATAATATATAGGAAGATTCTCTATTGAGGAATATCGTACAATAATGAAGTGAAGCACACCAATTTTCTCTTCTAATACAGACAAATACCGTGAGAGAAACAGAAAATTCACGTGCTTCACAAAATTCCAAGAGATAATCACACCCTTGTTAACTAATAAATATGATATAACATGCATTGTCCTACTTAAACACACCAAATACATAAAACCAATATCTCAAATTTTCAAGTATTAGATAGACAACGGGTTCTATGTAAGACTCTTCGTAAATATATCCCAAGAAAAATATCTAAATGTTAAAATGTTGCTTCATTTTCTTTGGTAAATTGCTACATTTTTAAATATCGAGGCCAAGTCTAACAAAGAATTTCTCCCTTTTCAAGATAGAAATTCTTTGGTAGACTTGAGATGTTTTGTGGTGCATAGTTTTGAAGCAACATTAGAAAATTCAGATCTTACCGATAGATCGATGATTCCCACAGTCCCCCGGTGTGTGTGTATCTAACATGGCTATCACTCTGTAGTGACACATTCCACATCCTCTTCAAATCCATCAAAAGAAAGAGACGGGTGAGGAGAATGTCCATGTCCAAATGACTTGATGTGGTCCTTAAGAGACCTCTTGTGCTTAAAATCTGATCCACATGTACAATACCAAAGCTTTCCACAGTTCTTTTCATGAGTCCTCCAATCGCCTTTAACGGCCAATGCTTTGCCACATTTACCACAAGAGAAAGGCTTGGAGCCATGCTTACGTTTGTAATGTGTCTGAAGTGTACGGAAGTCCTTCAAGGGCTTGGCACGAGGATGGTTGATGTTGTTCTTGCATCCTTCCGCGCAGCAATAACATGGCAGCCTCAGGATAGCCGCAGGTTGAGTTGTACCCTTCAAAGAGTCAGCTCCTTTTCTGAACTCTGATCCATGTCCCCACATATGCATCTGTGTTGTTTATATAAACTCATTAGAACCTAAGCAGTGATGTGGATCACTTCTTCACTTATGTTTATATATGTGAGAGAGGTTTGAGTATTTCGAATTCAATTGATATTCACCAATCTAGAAATATATTCTATGTATACAAGTTACATGAAGACCCATTCAAAATATTTAAAGTGAGATAATTCTAAGTAAATTATAAATATAAACGAATGATGCTTAATTAGATGATTATTAGGTTAAGTAATCGATTGCATGTATCCAGAGTAAAAGTAGTGTATGCTCATTGTTTTGTTTTTCTTGATAAACTAGTATGATCATTGTTTGTCTTTATCTTCTCCCTTTTTTGGTTTGTTGCTAAATTACTTTACCAAATCCCACTCCGTGATTAATCTTTTGCTTTCTGGCTTTTCAGCAAAAAAGGCAAGACAAACAATGAAAAAAGTCAAAAAGATTTTCGAAGATGTCTCAACTAATCCAGAAGGGCCGAAAGCGGTTTTATTCAATCTATTTCAATGCCACAAGGGCCGAAAGCGGTTTTATTTGCTCAACATCAAGAAGCTGCCCGAAAAGATGTCGAGCGTGCTTTTGGAGTCTTGCAAGCTCGATTTGGCATTGTTAAAAACCTCGCGCTTTTTTGGGATAAAGCAAAAATTGGGAAGATTATGAGAGCATGTATCATACTCCATAATATGATAATCGAGGACGAACGAGCTGGATATGCTCACTTTAATGTTTCAGAGTTCGAACACGGAGAAGAGACCGGAAGTTCACATGTCGATCTCGATTATTCTACGGATATGCCTACAAATATCGCCAATATGAGGGGTGTTCGAACTAGAATTCGTGATAGACAAATGCATCAACAACTCAAACATGATTTGGTTGAACATTTATGGAGTAAATTTGGACGTGGTGAAGACAACAACTGAATTCAGAATGTTTCTTTCAAATTATTCTCGTTTATTATAGTAATCCTTGTTTTTTTTAAATTCAAAATCTACATTTAAATTGTCCTTTTTTATTATGTTTTATTTAATAAATAAATTTTATTTTTAAAAAAAAATTAAGAACCCCTAATTAAGAAACTACCATTGGAGGACACATTTCTGATTGTTTCTTAACTCAAGTTCTTAGGTGAAAAAAAGTACAATTAATTAATAAAAAAAAGCATTAAGAACCCCTTTTGGGGTAATAGGGTTAATGTTGCTCTTATATACCCAACTATCCTTCTTTTTGTTGATTTGGGATTTGTATATCTACTACGATGATTCACCAACCGAGATTAATTACCGTAATAATTAAGCCATTAAATTTCAAAATCTTTTATTTTAAACTAAAAACTTTCCTTGCAAAATTATGCATGTTATGATGTTTATTTCAGTACTCCTAACTCCTAAGTATGAAATCAAAGTTTAGTCTATTCTGTTATTTTAACTCAAAAATAGATATTATGTATTAAATCTTTTCTCCTAAGGAAATCTAACCTTAAATGAAATACATATGATTATTAGAATGGACAAAGGCAAAGGTAAAGTTGATATAGTGATAATATTTCCTTCTTTGTTAATATAACATCTAGTGATAATGTATTGATTACATTATAAAGCAAGATTTCGACCCATAGAAGCACGCTGGTATGTGAATTAGTGGATATGTGTGAAACTATATACTATTATAGAGATGATAAGAGAGAAGTCGTACCTGCATGTTATTGTACCTAGTGAAGGTTTTGCTGCAAATAGAGCAAGCAAATTGCATTGGACCGACATGAATCTGAGCCGGACTTGGTATCCAAAACCTCTTCCCACAGACTCCCATATCAGAATCAATCATCTCCTGTTGAAACTTCGTCGTTCTCCTTTTCTTCATCATCACCCCGCCATCTTCTATCATCTCTCTCTTGATGGATTTTTCCTGATGATGATCAGAAGTTGTATCAGAGTCATCCTCCTCCGAGCTACCACGGTGGTAGGTAGGCAATCCTATTCGGAGGGTAACTACATCATCATCCATCTCTTCTTTGATATCATCAGATGCTTGACTTTCATCTTCCATGAGCTTGTTCAGAAGAGGCAAGCATTGAATAGTGCTTGTGCTGAGTGGCGCTTGTGGTTGGTATAAGAATAGAGATCGTTCCAACTTCATCTGACTTTGGTGATATGATCTTGATACAACATCTTGTGTCTTCATACGGAATAATACAGAAGGAGAAGAAGAATTTGAAGATGCTCTAAGCCATGCAAGGAAGCTTGAGGACTCAAAACCTAAGCCTCTCTCATCAAGATTCATCTCTCTCTCTCGCTCTCGACGAAAATGTGTTAGATTAGTAGTAGAGGTTATTTATTCAACCTTCCTGATGTGTATTGGTTCTTGTTTTTTTCTTCCTACCCCAACACGTATAGGTAAACATGAGAATGTTCGCACGTGTCTGCGTACGCGTTTACATAAGGGGAAGAGAGTGTAATTTTCTTCATATCAATGTGGTGGGTCTTTACTTGATATAGTGAAAAGGAGAGACGCACAAGCACAAGGCTTTTTCAAGGAAAGAGAATCCTAAGAAGACTCGTAGATATTCATTGAACCATTTTTTTTCTTCGTTAACCTCTTTTCCTTTCCCATTATTAGTGACTATGTAACACCTTATACCAACAAATACGATATCATTTTTCATTATTCTATAGTCATAATTATCTTTCAAGTGCAAATAGACCGGCGAAGACAAAACTCATCATCATCATATCAAAACAACAATTTCAACATCATTTTAGCCGTCTTTTAAGGGACAAATGATAAAAGCATATTACTATAAAATCACGCGTTCGCTTTTATTGACGTTTGATGATTCAAGTAGCATATCACACGATGATGTAATATTATAATGCATGAGTTTGATTAATTCCCCTTTTCATACGCAAGAATTTTCTAGGACTCAACTCCATGGTTGCTTAATTAACAGATGAAACTAACCTAACGGCGAAATACAGTTGGAACTAATTGATACTACATCTGTTTCTTCAAGATCAGTGTTATTTTATTTTTTCTTTTGTTATACAAAAATGTTACTTTAAATTTCAATATCAATTGATACATGTTTTAAACGTAATATTAATTATAATATGCGTTGGATTTATGTCAAATATTATTCGTCAAATAGATGTAATAACATAAATAATGCATTTCAATAATTTTTAGTTTGTATGAAAATGTCAATTACGATAACCTTAATATTTTATTTTATTTTATCGTGAATGGTAAATAAATAATAAAAATGTTTTCAACAAAAACCAAAGATTTTTCATGTATATATCATTCCTTTACTTCGACTACAGCCCTGTTCGTTTCATTCTCGCGGCGGTTGCGACCAGCGACTGAAATTTCTTCATTGTTTTTATCTTTAATGGTTGCTCGGAGGGAGGAGGAGAGACGCAGCGATCAAAAACTACACGGATTCGGTAAATTCCGTTGACGCCAAAAATAACAGCGACCAATTACCTTCATTATCTCTCCTCTGCGTCTTTCCTCTGCGTCTCTCCTCTGCGTTTAAAAACTGATTCAGTTCAATTTTCTTCCTTCTTTCTCTTTAGAATTGACGTCGCAGCCGTTGGTGGCGCGTTAATGAAAAGAACAGGGCTTACATATATTTCCATATAAAAGAGAGATGTTTTTTTTATTTCCTTATAAGCACTATAAATTTGAATCTACCGTAACGCCCAAATTCATTCTGGACACTTTTTCTATGAGAAAGACTAAGCACAACAATCAAATGAACTACTAAGAGCATCAACATCGCAGATCCTTAACTGGGTTTGTTAAAAAAGGTAATGCTGGAGTTCCACAAAACAGTTAAAACCGATCACAAAAGTCGCCAAAGAAGGATCCACTTTCTACTGTTTCTTATACTGTTTGCGGATTCCACTGACACGTAGCGGTCCGCGATTAGTTCTTTTTTTAATTTTTTTTTTAAATCAGAGAAAACAAAATAAAAAATATTTTTTTTATAAGAAACCCAAAAAACGGTTTACTGATAATCATGGCCTAATATAGTATTTGGAAAGATTCAAGGTGGTAAAGGGTTTAGAAGTTTGAAAGATTTGGAAGAGAATGAAGTAGTAGTGGGGTTTGACCTATAAGCAAAAGATTATAGTATAATAAGATACATTGAAAAAAGAAGAAAGGGAGGACGATGTTCACCGCATAAAATGCCATTTTAGTCAGTACCTGAAGGAATAAAATATAAGTAAAACAGTAATCATGAATTCGAAACGACAAGCTTATTCAATGTATCATATATGTGTCTATAATTCGCGGGAAAATGTACGCATGCGCCATGGTCGACGGTGGTTCTTAGGGTGAGGCTTTTAGCGGAATATAAGAATTCGTCTCTTAATTTTTAACTAAAAAGCTAAGAACCGGTTCTTAGATTAGAGTTTTAAGAGACGATTCTTAACTTTTTTAGTTAAAAGTTAAGAGACGGATTCTTATATTCCGATAAGAACCTCACTCTAATAACTCCCAATAATCATGTTCTCTGAGTTTATCTTTTTGTGAACCGTATTTCAATCGCTAATCAACCATTCAAATAAGACGGTTCACGTGTGAGCACTGTAGAATTATATTTTGTATTTTATGTCTTTCATATGGTTATTAGGCCTAGATTGAGCTTTCATTATAATGTTATCGTTTAGGCTTATTTAGTTTCATCTATTGATTGTACTTGGCTTCTTTCATAACAAACCATTGGACTGTGATCAATTTAAAGAGTGATAATTTTCCACCTTTCTCATCTTCTTCCTCCGTTTTTGCTTACATGATAATGATAGGGCCACAAAGAAGTGCCTGGCCCATCTTAGGCCCGGTGGTCTCATGTATGGGTCTTATCAAGTGCTTTTTATCGTTTTGGATTTCGCCCCTTAAGTGCAACATTTTCTTTTGCTAAACGTTCAAGTACAACAAAAAATACCAGTGAAATTAACACAAAGGAACTCGACCATTTAGTCATAAAGATTCCAATTTCAACTCAGAAATTGGAGAACTGGTTGCGTGATGACTGAACCATCTGCAGATCCGTGGTCGTTTGGCAAGATGTTTCATCATTTATCAGCGTCCTATTCACATTAATTATATCCAAAATTACATTACAAATTGATAAATATATACGTAAAAATGAATTATATAAAAATGTGTCTTACTCTAGTGGTCGTGACAGCCAAAGAGAGCTAAGAGCTCTGAGCCGTCCGTAATACTCCCCGATTACTAGAAAACACCGTGCAGCTTGACGAACGGTCAAGACCCGCCTCAGCTGGTGAACGGTTTGCTGCCTTAAGTTATCAGCCTTCATTTAAATTAACAATAGAAACTCAGTTATCAATTACAGCTTATTTAATTAAACCTAGCTGATTCTTTTTATAGGATTATAAAGAAGATTATAATGGCAGACCTACTACTTCGGCGTGCAAATGTGTATTACTTTTGGTCAAAATCTATTTATACACCAGAAATATAATATAATAACAACTGCTTACCATTTTTTATCCTTGTCCTTATTTCAGACATTAGGATAGTGTGCATTTGTTAATATAGGACGAGATTGAAAATGATGTACATTTGTTACTATTTTGTTACTATATGATACTTCCGGTGAAAACAATATAATTCAATTTGATCCTAGTGTCTGAAAACAAGAAAAACATTTTATATGTTTTTTACCAAAAAAACACATTTTATATGTATTTTATTTTGTTCAAAACAAAAAAAATTGAAAAGGAGAATACTTTTAACATATTCTCTTTGTTTGCTTCAGCTAACTAGTATATATAAACAAGTCGGTGAAAGAAATTTTGCTCTCGGAGAATAATTATAGTTAAAACCATAGAACATAGATTATTATATGAGAGAAGAAAAATAGCGGCAAGAAAATGGAATTGAGCATAATCTAGAAATAGACCATTCATGAAAGCAACATTTGATCAAATTCTGGTTTAATAAGACATTTATTTTTTCTATATATAATAAAAGGTTTTAGTTAAACATCAATACAAAAACGTAAACATGTTTTTACACTTTTAACTTTTTAAAAAATGTTTCGTAAAACAAATAAACATTGTTATGATTTAGAGTGCAAATATAAACACATATGAAAGTTAAATAAAGAAAAGGTTAGAAGATGGAACCTGGCGGATAAAGCCCTCGAGGTTAGAGACCTTGCCGAGAGCGACGGCCATCTGTTGCATACCATCGATGACTTGAGAGGCAGCGAGGGTATCGATGAGAGATTGCTGAAGTTGTTCAAGGCCTTGCGAGAGAGCCTCCTCTGCTTGTTGCGATGAGTGTTGTAGGCTATATATTCCCATGAGCTGTTGCTCCGTCAATAAATCCATTTGCGACACCAGTATCTTACAAAACCCCATCAATTTTCTCTTTTAGTTTGACTTATAACTAATGATCAGTATACTTTCTCTAGTTAAAATTTAACTATCACGTTTCTATCTTCCAACAGTTTTTTGTTCTGCTAACGCACACGGAGAACAATACTAATTATACATTTCATGATCAGAGCCAAAATCCGGACGAAACATTCGGTCTCCAAAATTTTAAAAGTTATTATACATATAGATCGTATGACTTTCGAATTATCAAAATGCCTTTTATTAAAATTTACGTAAAACTGTTTATCGCCCCTTAAATCTCAACCATGTTATGCTTTATGAAATGATGACTAACCTTGATAAAGTCTGACGGACGGAAACCAGCCATCCAAATAAAACAGCGTTCGGCAGGGGACATCCATGTTCCGATGATGAGGTGAAAAACGTCGGCTTTCGCGGCCACTGCTTTCAATCTAAATACCTCATCGAAGTGAGCGATGTAACCGTCAACGATCAACCTTAAATCATTGTCAGATAAGTGAGCCTGAAGACCGGTCCGGATCTCCGACATATGCCGGTTCTCGTCCTCTAGCCATCTCCCATATTCCATGTCAAACATTGCAGCTCCTACGTACGTACGTACATTTCAACATTATGTTAATAAGTAACTAATCATATATATATATAGTTGTTGGGTCCAACCCAGTATTTCAATAAAATAATACTGAAAATGGAGTTTTAGGTTTCGGTACCGGAAGTGATGTTAGGTCCGTGTGGACCGCAGCCACCCATAAACACCCCCTATATCAAGAAAAGTCATATAAATTAATCAGCACAATAAGATTATAAGACTAAATAGTTTAATTATTAAGTGACCCAACCTGAGAACGAGCTCGCTGAAGTTCTTGCTCTAACTGGGAAAGTTTTATCCTACTTGATTCTAGCTGCTGCACATAAGCCTGCTCGCAAACCACATATACATTTGTTATTTACGTTTATCATTATATATGACCTATATTTATAAATATTAATCATTAATTTATCTCTAGATAAATCAAAGTTTCCTCCATGCATAGCAATTATATATACGTTCATAATTGAATGATAGAAGACTGGTAAATGGTAGATATAGGAAATAAATGCTACTATATAATACGTTTCACAGAACAGTGCGATTTACCAGTGTAATAGTAATAGCATTGTAAATACGTGTAAGATATACTTTTTAACATTAAAACAATATTATTTGAAAATAGTTTAGGAAATAGGATTTATAAATAGTTAAACTAATGATAATGATTTGACGTGAAAAGATAGGGGTTATAATAGTTACCTTTTTCCTAAGACGGCTTTTGCGAGCAGCTTCTCTATTTTGGGCCAAACGTCTCAATGTCTGAAATAATTCAATTTTAAGCACGTTTTTAAACAGGAGGCTAACTGCCTAATTCGGGGGGAAATATGAACCCAAGATTTATAAAATGTCATTAAAAAGTATATATATGTCTCCTCGGGGGAGACGAGTAAATGCAATGAAATAATGATGATAAACGTTAAAGTACCTTGGCATCAAGAAGTTTGCCTGAAGTTGTAGCCTTCCTCTGCAATGTCAGAGAACAAAGATGAAAATAGAAACAAATTCAGTGGGAAAATAAAACACAGAAATGAATTGTGTAAGTTAAGTTGAGTCATGTAATAAATATTTATATATAGCTAAAAAGGAGCATTAGTTCATGAAATAATTTAGAAAACATGTGTTAAATTTATATATAACTAGTTACATTATTGTCACGATAATAGATGTAAAAAGAAAATGAAAAGAGAGGATATTGTTTAATCATACATAAAGGAAAATTAAAAGAACATAATTCTGAGGAAGATTCTGCTTTATTTCACTTTGGGGGTTTTTTTAGGGAAAATTGTCAAAACAGAACAAAAATTCAGCATGGTTGTCCCTTTGGTATAAAACTAATTTTGTCCATTTTGTCTTCTTTTTACCCTTTCACTTTCCGAAATTTAATGAAATAAATAGTTTTATGAATCACAAAAATTATTAAAAATATAAATAATTAATAAAACACCGATATACACAAACACGTATATATTTTTGGTTGAAAAACTTGATAAATAAATTTTTAAATTTTGTTCTACTAAAAGTAGAATTCGTATTCTACGGAAAATGGGTTAGTAGAAAACGAATTCCAGAATAAATAAGTCCATCTACTTTCTTAAGAACGAAAAATCTACTTTTAATTAAAATTCTAAATATGGAGAATGCGAATTCTACTAATTGTAAAGATATCTACTTTTCTCTCAAATGCAATTTCTACTTTTATGAAGTATTCTAAAATTTCGGGAATGCGAAATCTAAATACAACACGTACTTCTACATGAAGTAGAAATTGCATTCAAGATTTTTGTCATCATTCTACTCATTGTAGAAGGTGCCTTCTACGGATAAGCTCGAAAATTAAGGAAGTTTTTTTTAAGAAAATATTCTAATAATATTCTAACTTCTTAAAACGTGTTTTGATCGATTTTCTTTGCCAAATTATCAAAAAAAAAAACGATTTTCCCTTTTCTTCTTCTTCAATCTATGATTTCTCCATAGTTTGTCTTGTGATTTTCACACTCTTTTTCTATGATGCATATCTATACAACATGTGGTGTTTGGGAATTTGTTGCAACCACGAGATGAGTTTTTTCGGCTGATAACAAAGGGGTAGGCTACTGTCATTGGAATCAAGTTCTATATTAGAAGATTTTAAAAGAATGGTTGTGGAGGATTTTGATATGGAAGAATATTAGGGTTAGTAGGAATATTTAGTTCCGTACTTCAATGTCTTTTGTTCCATTTTTTAATTGTTTTTACATTTCTTTTGTCTTTCTAAAACATTTTATTTTTATCTTTTTTCATTAAACTTTTAAAAATGGTTTTAATATATGTTTAATTTGATTAATGAAAGGTTAGTTTTGGCGTTATGAAAAATATTATACTATAGGAACAACTTAGTGATGCTATTATATTAAGGAGACAACCATCCTAAATTTTTGTTCCGTTTTGGCAATTTTCCCTTTTTTTTATAACAATTTGTCTTTTTTTTCAACGGATTGAGAGAGGTCAAAAAATCTGAATCTCCTCTGATCCGTTTCCTTTTTGGGATCTGTGTATGGTTTTTGTTTTATTCTAAGATTTGATAGGACAGATACAAATATGAAATTCATGTGCATGCATATTTACATAAAAGCATGCATGTTAGTATGTTACATGACTCCACATGCATATCTCTTTCCTAAATTTTTAAAAACTGATGTTGATGATTACCTTATCCTCAGAAGCTTTTGGAGGAGCTAGAGTTCGAGAAGTAGAGGGAAGTCCAGATGCTGAGGTTGAGTTTGCCATGTTGTTATTATGATTATGCTGAAGCATGAGATGATGATTCTGTTTGCTACTCATCGGAGACTCCGGCAGTTGACTTTCTGCTTTGCCGGAAAAATTCGCCGATCCTGAATCGCTGCTTTCTCCTCCTGACTTTGAACTTTCCTGCAATACCAGTACATATTCAACATGGACGTACTTATGATCGTATAGTAAATTCGATATAATAAAAAGTCAGAAAAGGGATGATTAATACTAAGGAGGATTTAACCTTAAGGGTATAAAAATTGACAAATGGGTGTTATTCAAATTGATTCTAGTGTATAAAGTCAGAAAAGGAACAAGTAACTAATTTAAATAATCGCTTTCAGTTTTGAGGGAAAACAGGCCAAAATGATATTCTGTAAGAGAGAAGAAGAAAGCTTAAAGATATAGAGTGTAAAATGTAAACTTTTAAATATGACAAGTATTTATTTTTATTTTGAAATGCCGAAAAGGGAGAAAAAACCAGAGGAAAGGGTCAAAGAAGAAGAAAGTGTACAGTCGGAAGACTTTTGTGAGTTCTGATTGGCCATGAAGGGAATATCTCCAGAGTCGTAGCTCCTCCTCCGGCAAATAAACCTGCAAATTTAAGTACAAAAAAATAAATCAATAAATAAACCTGCAAATTTACCATCATTACATCTACATATGCTCATGATAATAAATGATTTTAATTATGTGCATGTGTGCGTTTGCTCTAACCTAGTTTAAAATTAATCACATCATTTATCACGTGGATATATACTTAACATGACACACTTACTTTGTCAAAAAAAAATCATGACACACTTGCCCAATCTAATTATGAATACTTGTCATTATATAGAAAGACATATTGTGTGTATTTCATATATGGAGGAGGTTAGAGAGTTGGTAAATGAATTTTATTTTATTTTATTCAAAAAAGGAAAAACGAGAAAACAAATGAATAAACAAGTCACACCATATCATGGCTCTCTTTTTTTTTGATCAAAATCATGCCTCTCTTTTGCCTCCGTATGGAGTATTACCAAACACCAAAACCTATCTAAAGACTTGTTCAGACTCGCAACTTTGTCATTTTTCTTCCAAATTCATTTTTTTATTTTAGCTTAGAAAACTTCATTGGAGTTTGTTAAGGAACGCTCACGTCATGCAGGGATTGAGAGAGGGCTTACGTGGCTTAGCTTCGTGGCTCCTAGAGTTAACACCTTGCAGAACCATTGCTTCTTCTAGCCCTCCGTAATCGAAGCAGGAGGATCCATCTTGGTTACTGTTTCATAATTCATTATTTAATCAATACTACAAAAAGAATATTCATGTGTTGTGTTACAACTAAAATTATACGAACTAACATTATTATTATTTTTGGTTAAAGAGAGCAGGAAGAACAAATAAATTAATACAACCCTACCTAGACGATCGTATATGATAAAATGTGTACACCAGAATTACAATTACTACACTTATAACCTATTTCGGATGTTTTAGCAAAAAAAAAACTAATTCGGATGTTATAATACAATATTTTCCGTTTACCCATTTTGATCTACGTTAACCATTTATTATTTTATAAATTACACTGTATATGTTATTATTAAGAAAACGAAATTTGAGGGTAGTCAAATAAAACCCTTAGAAAGGTCTGGAGCTAATTATAAGATTGAATATAATTAAGAAAAGATGAGTTAATTTTTTGTATATTAGTGTGAAGAAGAAAAGAAAAGTTTTGTGATATATGAAAACAAAAGAGTCAGGGAAGATTTTGTTACATGAATCCAGGAGGTGGAGGATTGTTGCTGAGGCCATGAAGAAGTGAATAAGAAAGATGATGATTATCATTATGGTTTGTGGCTTCGCTGATTACTCTATGGTTATCCATCTCCCTGATTGATGATATCTTCCTCTTTCTTGATCTTCTCTTCTACTTATGTCTTCTTCTTAATCCTCTCTTGTCTGTAAAACATTAGTTGGTCTTGAAAAAGAGATGAAAGAAAGAACGAAAGGAAATAAGATTCACTAATAGAAACTTTGAGTTAAGAAGACTGAGAGAGTTAGATTAAAAAAAATTTAGAGAAATTGCAAGCGTTAATCTTGATCAACTTGAAGTGAAAAAATGATTGGAATCTCCAAAAGAAAAGCAAGTTGATGATGAACATGAAACTAAGATATTGTGTTTAATTTATTACCTTTCTGTGCAGTTTTTCTTTTCTATTTGCTTTGGGGCTGTTTGAGAAGAAAGAGGAGAGAGAAAATAGGATGCGAACTTTCTCTTCAAAATCTTTTTTTTTTTGCTGAACAGAAAAACAAAGAGGGATGCTAACTTTCTCTTCAAAATCTTTTTTTTTTGCTGAACAGAAAAACAAAGTAGGATGCGAACTTTCTCTTAAAAATTAATTAGTATTTGTATAGTCTATATCCCCTATATATTATTTGACAAACATTTTTTAATTTGTAACATTTGTATCAATGCTGATGTGTAAACACCATATCACTTCTCAGCTCAAATATTTAATGCTTCTTTGGTTACTAGAAAAATTGCAAGAGTATGCAATTCATTAATGTTTTGGTCCGACGTACATTAAATTACTGTTTTACAAAATCATTATTTATTTACAAATGTGTCTACATAATTTTAAAATAACAAACTTTCGATAGGATTCTCCTCCCATGTTGTGAACGGTTTATTAAAAACATTTACACATGATGAAATAAAGAATGCATAATCACTTGATGGTCGAGTGTTGTCTCACGAGGATGAGATGGGTAGACACCTTCAAAGAGAAAACAATTCGATCAAACAAAGATGACATATTGCTTATGTTCAATACCAAAATAAAACATTGATCCACGATGATACATAACAAAATATATTACTTATGGAACCTTTTATTAAAATTACTTTTCAAAGTTATATGAGTGCAAACGCATTACAAAAGTTGATTTAAAAAAAAAATTCAAATTTAAGAAAACCAGGTTTAATTTGTTAAGCCTGAACCAATATTCTCTTGACAAAGTTAAATTTCAATTGACCTTCATAAAACGTTGCAAACTTGCAATGATAAAAAAAAATCTTTGAGTTGCTATACAAGCTGGTTTCTTTCTCTATGAGTATCTTTAAGCTTTTATTGGTTTTTCCAATCATATATTCATAACTTTGCAAGCAAGCATATAACGATATGACGAAATAATTTATAACACCATACAATTGGATTATGAAAGAAATATTTTATTAGCATAATATGAATTTTCAAAAATTTATAACACAAAAGTTTTGATATATATTCACCCCGCGCAAGAGCCCGGGTCCCAATCTAGTAGTAGTATTATTACTCTTTCTGTCTCTCTCTACTTGTATGTGGAAAAAAACTTTGTGATTCACCAGTCTCTCCTTTTCGCTACTTTTTTTCTATCTAGTTCCACGAAATCATTTTTTTATAAAACTTTAGTAAACACAAATTTGTACTTACTAAACTTAAAGAACCAAACATATTATAAAAGATTAAAGAAATATCGACAATAATATTTCATGGTAAATCACTCGAAGATCTCGTCCTTACAGACTTTGACTCCAGGCTATATACTCCCTCCGTTTCATATTAAACATCGTTTTAGAAAAAAAATTTCGTTACAAAATAAGTGTCGCTTTCGATTTTCAATGCAAAATTTATTTTCAATGCAAAATTTATTAATTTTATGCAAAATTTATTAATTTTATGCAAAATTTATTAATTTTATGCAAAATTTATTAATTTTATGCAAAATTTATTAATTTTATGCAAAATTTATTAATTTTATGTAAAATTTATTTTTCTATTGGTTGAAATATGGTTAGATGTATAGGTAATAGTGTTTTTTTATAGGAAATGTACAAATTAATTATTTTCTTAATCCGTGTGCCGAAATCTAAAACTACACTTATAATCAAAGAGAGGGAGTATTTGTTTTGGGTGTCTAGCTACTTTTTCTGAATAATATTTGGGTTTGAAAAAATTGGACAAACGAATTTGAAAAAAGAATCTTGACCAACTATATAGCTGTCAAGAGTCAAAGCTAGTAAGTTGCGATGTTTGGTTAGAAATCCGATCTATACATACCCATATATACAGATGAACTTTATATTATATAACTTTTAATAGACGAAAACAGATAATATAAGAGTGATAAGAGCTTTAACCTTGTTAGGGGAAAGGAGCTTTATCCTCTCTTTTTTTAATCAACTAGGAGCTTTATCCTTGTTAAAGAAAAAAAAGAGCTTTATCTAGTGCAGAAGATAAAAGAAGATTGGATGCAAGATTAAATAGACCGAACATATCGAGGTAGTTTATTTAGAAAAATATCGAGGTTGAATAAAAGGGATCGAGAAGAAAATTAAATGAGAATTTGTATTTTAGTAACTAAAATAAAATAGAACTAGCAGAAAAAGAGGAGGAACCCACTAGAATCACTGACTTCCTACTCCACAATCTCTCTTTCTCTTTGTAACCGCTTGTTTGTGCTTATTGGCTCCTTTTCATCAAATCTCTTTTTGGGCTTATTCAACTACACAATTTTTATAATCTATCATCTTCTATGTTATTCATATTCACTTAGATGCATCTTTATACTGTTATATATAACTACGTTTTCTGTGTATAAAAAGTAGGGTACATTTGTAAAATCAGAAGTTTCTTATATCTTCCTAGCAGCATGTTCCACGAAGTTTGTCTTTACAAAGTAGCTAAGTGAAAAATTCTCGCATAATATTATAGCATGAAAAATAAACTTAGTAAAAAAACATAGTTTGTATTTTGGAATATGATATATAATTTCAGTCTAGTATACATATATACTCCGCTTCCAGTGATTAAATAAATACAACTCCCCCAGCTAGATTATCTAATTTATTTTATTCGGATGATGATGATGTTGATATTGGATTAGAATGCATACAATGGGAGATCTTATAACGTTAAAATGTTCTTATATTTAGTAATAGCGAATATCTTTGGAACATGTACACATGAACAGAAATACAATGTAACATTGTGTGACAAGGAATGTTTGTTTATATGCATATTAAAATAACATAATTTAGTGAGTTTCTATCGAAAGAACATTTAGCTCTTTTTGCTAAAATATGTCTTTTGGGATCCCGAAGGGGATAACAATAGTATGAATTATATGACTACAATTCGTCTTCAGTACATATATAGTCTTTCTTGTTTTGATAGCAGAGATTGATAATATATATGACAGATTTTCTCAAAATGTAATTCTCACTTTTTTAATATATAGCGTTGCATTCAATTATCAAAATTGGATATCAATGGAACTAGAACAGCTTCCTCTAATCGGTTAACCTACCATAGTTAACTAGAATAAACTATTTCCGTTCTACCAGTTCAGCCAAAATATCCATTACATTATTTTGAAAAATATGTAGACGACCAATAAGATAAATAAACGGCCTTTTTGCATATTAATCGTAAAATAAATGTTAAGAAAATGTCAATTATTATAAACATCTCAATCAAGTGTTATTTAATTGGATTTGTTTGGTATTATCCTTAATTTTGTTGGTGGGTCAACATCCACTCCCTGTCATCACCTAAATCTCAATGCCACATTTTAGATTCCTTTCCTCTATTAGAAATTGTTAAATGTCTCCTTTGATTCTTATCTACCTAATGTAGTCAACGAGCTTGCAAATCTGAAGTTGTCATTGCTTTCTTCTTTAGTTTATGTCATTATGAATCCCTCAAGTTGAGAGTCTTTAAATGATTTTCTTTAGTGACGGCTTTTTAATTGCTCTTTCTTTTTGTAGATGTATATTTCACAGTTTAAGTTTACATGAATTCAATATCGGTTTCTCCAATGAAATAGTAGATTATCAAACTCAGCACAATATCACAATCTTATTTGGATAATGGACATTAGAATTCTTTGCGTATACATTTGGTGATTGACAACAGTTCCTTTCCCAGACAGTACAATAATAGAAAAACTAGATTATCATTTAATAATTGTTTCAATATACGGTACTAAGTCAATCAATCACATTTAAGTTTAACAAAGCTATTTCTATTCTATTGTTTTAGTAATCATTTTTAAAAGTGTCAAAGTGACATTAAACTATAAATTACTCAAAACAGTTGAATTAAACCTGATCTGGCTCGGCCCAACTCTGATCTAATACCAGTAAACTAGTGTTTATAGGCCTTGATATTAACAAGGAGTTATAACCTACTTTCTGGTTACTATTTGTTTGGTTTAGTTTAGGCCCAATACTCGCTCTCTGTGCTGCAATGGTACAAAGCTAGAAAACCAGAGCTACAAACTCGATAGAGAAACCGGTAAAAATACCTTGTGATGATGAAGTTGGTGGTAGTATTATGGTGGCAACGTTCATTTGATCTTTTTGAATTGGACCTCATAGAGAGATATAAAACCATATTGTCAATTTAAAAAGATAAATTAGAGAGATAATTATTATGGTAAAAATTCCTCACTTTTTTTATTGATACACAATCAACAACACACAGAGAAAGAGACAGATATTCTAATATTTAGTATTTGGAAGAGTAAAACCCACGCTAATTGTTATTAGTTTTTAATTATTACCGAGAGACAGATGTTATAGACTTTAATCTTTTAGCAAAAAAAAAAAAGATGTTATAGACTTTTTTTTTTTTTGCAACTAAAAAAAAAAAAAAAAAAAAAAAAACCTTCCCAAATTAACGTGTAGACTTTGAAATCAAATTAACGTAGTGATTCCCACGTTCCACCATCCTCCTAACCTTTTTCTTCATCACCACTCAATATCTGCAACATTCTTTGTAATGTACATGTAACTTCCCAACTTAAATATTTTTCTTATGTAACCAACTTCATTGCCGACCAATATTCCTTAGTCGCAAAACCTCTTTTCTTTATGTTCATCACATTGTCCGAAACGTATTGTTTTCTTTAGGAAAGAGCAGGAAGACTCGACCGTGTGAGAAGAGATAGAGAGAGTGAGAAGACGCCGCAAGCCCCAGCATTGGTGGTTTGGCGGTGGTCGAGTCGTCCTGGAGCTGTCTCGTTGTTTCTCGACGGCGGAGAAGGAAGAAAACGAGCGGCTAACCATGGACATTGGTGGTCCAACCAATATCCAACACGTGGCTCACGTGACCTTTGATCGCTTCAACGGTTTCCTTGGCCTGCCTTCTGAGTTCGAGCCTGATGTCCCCCAAAAAGCACCCAGTGCAAGGTTGAGATGACTTGGCTAGCTTTCTTGGTAGAGATATTAAATTTTGAATATAAATATTTTATGATTAAATATTTTTTATAATTTATAACAAATCAAAATTCTATAAACGCAAATAATTTCTACGAAATCTACAATTTAAAAGTGAATTTTAAAAATGTATTTTTTAAAACATTTGTTTCTCTAAATTATGGATCATTTTGTAACTGAGGGAATATATAATACTTCAATAAGCCAACCTGTTACATGTCATGTTATTTGTGTGGCAGTGCATCAGTGTTTGGGGTTTCGACAGAGTCAATGCAATTATCATATGACTCGAGAGGGAACTGTGTTCCCGTGATACTCCTACTATTACAGAGTAGGCTATATGATCAAGGAGGCTTGCAGGTGAGTGAATGAAACATAATCAGTCCCGTTTTTAATTCCGAAGTTGATGAGAATTGTATGCGTCTCAGATAGAAGGAATATTCAGAATAACAGGAGAGAACAGTGAGGAAGAGTATGTAAGGGAGCAGCTAAATAAAGGGTTGATACCTGATGGGATCGATGTCCATTGTCTAGCTGGACTTATCAAGGTTCCTTCTTCAAAAAACTCTTCTTCTTTACCCTTATGCCACTTGAATTTGATAATGTGTGTTTGTTCAGGCTTGGTTCAGAGAGCTACCGAGAGGGGTACTGGATCCTCTACCAGCGGGGCAAGTGATGCAGTGCGAGTCAGACGATGATTTTGTCAAGGTTGTGAGGCTCTTGCCTCAGACAGAAGCTTCTCTTCTCAATTGGGCAATCAATCTCATGGCTGATGTAGTTCAGTTTGAGCATGTTAACAAGATGAACTCTCGTAACCTTGCTTTAGTCTTTGCCCCTAACATGTCTAAGGTCAGTTTTTTTTATTGAAGTGATTTTTGATCAATACTAAAAATGCACTAATGATACGCCTCTGTTATAAGTCCTATTGTTGAGATATCTTGAAATGAATTTTTGGGGTTAAATAAGTGTTTCCATATTGTGAAATGTGTTAGCTCTGTTTTGGATTTTCTGTGTAGATGGCAGATCCATTGACTGCATTGATGTATGCGGTTCAAGTGATGAAGTTGCTAAAGAGCCTCACAGAGAAAACCCTAGGAGAAAGGGAAGCCACGTCTACCCATGTTGATACAAGGTGCAGCAATGAAGCTGAAGAAGGTGAGAAAGAAGAAGAAGAAGAAGAAGAGGAGGAGATGGTGTGTACATAACTGAGGAAGAAGCGTCAGTGATAATAAAAGTGGTTGTTGATGAACACAAGGCATGATGCATGAAGATTTGCGTTTGAGGGTTTTAATACTTCTGATTCAAAGGGAGTTGATGGAGTTGTGCAGCCACTCATTTGCAAACCGAACCCCATATACAAGTGTAACTGATGTTCTTTATCTTCTTCATTTCTTTGTCTTTACAAGTGTTTTTTATCTTTCTTTAGTATATTGTGTGTCTTGGCTGCTTTTTAAAATATATTTGTGTATGTAACTTCTAGGTAATGTATGTAGTTTGTTGTTGAATGATGATATGATATGAGTCTACTAATTCTATGGGATGATAAGCAAAATGTACATGCCTTTCTACTCAAACCAAATTCCTAGCCTGTCCATCGGCAACAAACCTACTATTGTTATCCATGTGTCGAACCAAAAAAGATGTAATTCGTATCTTAGAGCATGATTATCGCCCAAAACGTTTTTTGGGTTCTTAAATTTTTTTTTTCTGGTTTTTCTTTTTTTTTAAAAAAAAATTTTAAAATGAATTAATCGCGGGCCGCCACGTGTCGTGAGACCCGCAAACAGTGCAAAAGACGCAGTGCAAACGTTCCTTATTTTGAGACATTTTGGCAACATAATTGAGAAAAGGTGATGTGGCCCACTAGTAAGAATCCTCATCCCACCACCGATAATAATGTTGCTCTTAGTTTCCTTGGTATCTAAACAAATACAAAGATGAGTCACTTGACGAATAAAAGAGTACCCTTAGTTCTTGGCGGTTATTTAACCTTGACAGAAAGGTCGATATAGCGAGTAAACATCCAAGAAGCCAAGAAAACTTATGGTTCCAAAGAACCAAGAAGAGAGTGTAACATATCCCAAGTAGAAGCTCAACTGCAGAAACCAGATAATGTCAGACCTCAGATAGAACAATATTCCATACCCGTACATGAACAATATCTCATTTCATCAAACCAAAATCCAAATGTAGTTAATGGAGATAAGAATATTGAAATATTTTAGTGTAAGAGTTATATATATATATATATATATATATATAAACATATATATGTGTGTGTGTGTATGTAGTTAGTTAGATTTTAATCAAACATTTTAATTTAGTTTATTGTATTTAATAAATTTGAATGTGTTTTTTATAACATCTTCGCTTATTGATTTCAAATCAATGTAACGGATTACATGAAACATAAATTATTATTAAGAAGAGCTTTTAACAGAAATAGCAGTAAAACGATGATTCCTAACGCATTCGTAGGAAAGGTTGCTAACCTCAAGGATATCAAACCGTGAAGGAGAGAATGTCGGAATGTTGCCCCAGTGATTTAGGAAGCGAAAATCCAAACTATTTACTTCTTCGTTAGCTAAGGTAACAATCCATTAATCCATCTAGTATGGAAGATAGGTGAGCATCTGAGACTCGATTGTGAATAGGGGTTGGTGATCGTGATACTGAGGAGCTCGAATTTAAAAATGTAATAATTGATGTATTATCTCGAATTCAATAATTGTATATTTGAGTTCAAGTGACCAATTATTTTTTCTTACTTCACATTTTAACTTTAAAGAATATATGATGTGAAAACATATTTGATAGTTTAGGACTCGTTCTTTATAGATTAATTTGATATTATAGGTTGAGAAATTGATAATCCTTTTCTTTTAGTTATTGTTATAGCTAGTTGATGAACAATATGAAAATATGTTAATTAGTTGTTGTCTATATTTTTATTGCTGTCTTTTAGATTCCGAAGTGTCTAATATTTATTTTAACTGGTTAATTTTTTTGATTTGTCAGTTAAAATTCACTTAAATGAGTTTTTTTATTTGTTTTAAAATGGGTGTACTTAACTAGAAAATTGAATCTAGGTTCCAACATGTGTTCGATATTCTTTTGTAACATACAAACCTATGAATTTTGGTGTCTATTGTTGTCAACTGAATTGCAAAACTATTGATGTGTATTTCTCAAATGCGCTAATATATTCGACATATGAGTTGTTACAATAGAACCAGAACAATTTTAGCATTTGATATAAAGTAGAAAACATAATGAGAGCAAATGATTTTGCAACATATACCAAACAAACATTAGTGGTGAGTGTATAAATTACAAACTAGATTTTGACCCCCGCTTTAAAGCGCGGGTTTTGTTTTCTTATTAAAATCTAGCTAAAAATATATACAGACTAACAATACATTGATACTGGTTCGGATCCAAACTCAAGGTAAAGTACTTATTAAGTATTTTTTTTGTAGACATGCGGGTCTCTGTTTGAGTTTGGATCTTACTCGAGACCCAATCGGATAACCGATGTACATGAAATGTTTGTGTATCTTAGATATTTAGGTATTTCTGATATGTTTTTGTACTACGAATATTATTTTAAGTTTCGGATTTTGGTTTTTGCTTATAGTTTCAGACTTCATGTAAAATTTCAAAATTTAAAATATATTTGGCTATTTAGCTGAATTTTTAGGGTTTTTTTGTTTATCAGGTCAAATTTGCGTCATTTTGAGTATTTAAATACTTTCGGATATTTTTTTGTGTTTCATGTATTTTTAAAGTTTTTGGGTACTTCGAATATTTTTTGGATCCTAACCTGAACCGATCCGGATCCATTAGGTATCCAAAAATTATATGTAGTTTACATGTATCTTAATTATTGATCCAAACCCGAAAAGAACTGACACGAACCCAAACAAAAAAAATTCAAATACCTATTTAGGTCCAAATGTCTAGGATCCAAAACACCCATGTTCGAAAGAAACCAATCTGTATCTGACCTGAAGATCGAATGCCTAAGCGTACTCTCTTTTCTACTATTATTATTATTATTAGGATTGAAAAAATCTAGGATAGTTTAGTAAAAATCTAAAAAATTAAATATTAGTTTAGAACTTAAAGTTTTTTGATTGGCTATTATTTCTATATTTTAAATTACCTAACCAACATTTTAAAGAAGTCAAACAGTGAAAATTGATTTATAGTACAGTTTGAAAATGAGTACTATATTACTGCATGGGATAAGTAAATATATATCTAATGTACTAATGTGTGATATAAGAAAATATAGTATAATTAATATTGTACAATTATATTATTAGGGAGTCTAGAAAACTATAAGATTTGGACTGATTCATTTGAAAACCACGAAAGTAACCTATATATTTGAATGCAATGTTACATATCGACATATATACAAAATCTCTTTTCAAATGTTATTTGGTAACCGTAATATCTAGAGAGACATATTTTTAATAGATCAGATATGTCACACAGATTTTCTAAATAATGAACAAATATCTAACAATTAGAGAATTAATATATCACCTAAACTATTAGAGAAAGATCTTGATAAGATTCGTTAGAATCTTATTTCGTTGTTATAATAAAAGCTATTATAATATTTGTTTATATGTTATATGTTGGACTAAAAATGAAATGGTGCAACAATTTTTTTTAAGTAGATTTTTAAGTCTTTTTTTTCTTTTAATAGTATTGATGATCATGACTATAAAAGCAGAAAGACAATATAGAACTAAATCATTTTGCAAATCCACCAAAAAAATACCGAAGAATGTGAGTGGTGACGTGAAAGTGAAAACATAAAATTAAGAAATATTAAGCTGGAATATCAAAAGGATTCCTAAAAGGAATTAAACATTGTTTGTTTGTTTGTTTTTTTTTTTGCTGAGATTTTTACCCAAGTTCAAATCAACTCAAGTGGATATTTCTTCATGATGGGAAAACATACCAAAGATGTCTTTGGGCCTTTAACGACAGGGCCCAAGCCCAAACGTGGATTACGTTATCGTCTCCAATCCCCAAATCTCACCTTGCGTAAATCACAATTCTAGGGTTCTTCTTCTTCTTCCGATTAGGTCAATTCAAATCGGATCGCGAGATTTCACCACATCTGATCTGAACTTAGAAAGATGTCTCAGAACGGGAAGCTGATCCCACCAAATATGGATCAGAACAGTACGAGGCTCCTCAATCTCACAGTTCTCCAGCGAATCGATCCTTTCATCGAGGAGATCCTTATCACAGCAGCTCATGTCACCTTATATGAATTCAACATTGAGATCAGTCAATGGGTAAGTTGCAATCATTCATCGTATTATGTTTTGCTTTGTTACTGACTGTTCTGTGTTTTGTTTTTAATCAGAGTCGTAAGGATGTTGAAGGGTCTTTGTTTGTTGTCAAAAGGTGAGTACTTTAAGTTTTCAGCTATGTGTGATGTTGACTTTAATCATCTAAAGTCTGGTTTTTGTTTTGTTTCAGAAATAAACAGCAACCTCGGTTTCAGTTTATTGTAATGAATCGCCGGAACACAGGTCAGCTAGAGAAGCATCAAGTTGCTGTTTCTTTTTTTCTTAATGTCTCTGTCTTTGATTAGTTGCTTTCTCATTGATTTGGTTAGTTTCGGATTTGTTATAGCAATTAGTGCTCTGTAACATTGAAGTTTGTTTTTGTCAGTGTTTTAGTTCGTCTAAAGCTAAGGGATATGGTTAGGGAAATTTTTAGATCGTTAGTGAAATTGGTTTTATATTTTGCTTATCTGGAAACTCTAAGAATCTTGATTTTTTTGGAGTTATCAGTGAATTGTTAAATTTTGCGTGGGCAGATAATCTGGTGGAAGATCTCCTGGGAGATTTTGAGTATGAAGTCCAAGGTCCATATTTGCTTTACCGTAACGCATCTCAAGAAGTAAATGGCATTTGGTTCTACAATGAACGTGAATGTGAGGAGGTTGCACGTCTTTTCGACAGGTACTTCCTTATACATATACTTAGCCTTCCTTGTGTTTATTTCTATATTCATTATGTCTTGGCCTGATGGTTCCTTTGGCATGGGTAGATTACTTAGCGCATATTCCAAGGCAAACCAGAAGCCAAATACGTCATCTTCGAAAAGGTAAAGATCTTCATCTTTAGACTTAGAAACTGCACCAATAGTTGTTTTTTAGGATGTGGAAGGAAGCTAGATAATCTACATGTTTCAACTGGTAGATTTGCTTATATGTTAAATTGAGTTTAATTTTTCTATGAACTGTAGCGAGTTTAGGGAATTGGAAGCTGTGCCTACAATGGCGGCTCTGGATAGTCCTCTTGAACCATCTTCAACTGCTAGGGATGCCCCTAATGATCCTGCTTTTGTCAACTTCTTCAGCGTAAGTCTCTAAAGCTTTTGATACACACTCACACTATCACCTTCCTCATTATGTTGTTGGCTTGACTGCAGTCAGCGATGACTCTTGGTAACGGGTCTGCAAGTGGACCACCATATCAATCATCAGCAACTCCTCTACAACCTCATCAACCCACCATTGCGCCTCCTGCACCTCTGCAATCCTCCTCTCCTATTATGTCTCACTTTGAGAACAACCCTGATCTTATCAGCAGCAACAACTCCAACGTTCACACGGATCTGGTGACGCCGTCCTCGTTCTTTGCGCCCCCACGGACGATGACACAACCACTCCTTGTTCCTGGTTCATCTACGCCCACTGCGCCTCCTCTGAACTTTAATGATGCCTCTCACCATCAGCGCCAGCATGGTACCCCGATGCTCCAGCCTTTCCCGCCACCAACTCCACCACCCTCACTCGCTCCTTCACACAGTGTCCCGGTTATCAACAGAGACAAAGTCAAAGAAGCCCTTTTGAAGCTAGTTCAGGTTTGTTCTTCTTTTAAAACATTCACTTGACTTTGAGCTAATTCCCAAACCTAACGAGTTGTTTCTGAACAGGAGAACGAATTCATCGACATGGTGACCCGAGCTTTACAAAATGCACATCAACAATGAAGCTGAGCAGGGTTGGGCAGTGGGAACAGTGGCGGTTTGGTGTAGAATGTGTAGTTAAAACGTAGTTTAGTTCTCTTTGATACAGTTGAACAAAGTCTTGTCAGAACCTCGAACAGGCAGTTATAAAAGATAACTTTGCATTGCTCCCTTGTTTTTAACTCTTGAACATACTTTTTCACCTTTATTACTCTACTTTCAGCCATTCATCTAACTCTTTTAAATTTAGAATCAAGATCATCAAGAAACACTTTTGTCGACATCAATGTTTTTAATACCGAACCTGATAAGTTTTTGGTCATGGTTCAATATGGTTCAATATGGTCCAATAAGGTTCATCTGAGTTTAATAATTTTATTAAGAATAACATCATGGTTGAACCCGGTGATCGAACCGGTTTTGTAAACACTGGTCGGCACTGAATGAAACATCAAATATAGGAAACGAAAGCAAGCTTCATTCTGAGTCATACTAATACACAGAACCAAGAGAGAGAGAGAGTAAGATAATAAGTACAGATGGAACAAGAGGGAATGATTTATTTCTTGAAGTAATCTTCAGTCCTGCCCTTAAATCCGATTTGTCCGAAGGTGAGGCATATGAAGAGGCCCAAGTGCCAAGTGATCAGCCACAACCAGAACTGAGAAGTGAGAGCTGGAGGTGTTGGGAAGTGAGCGAGCTCAGTTCCTATGCTCTCAAAGAAGAGACCCGTCAAGCTCTTCCCGTTTATCGCCGGAATGCTAGACGGAGCTAGCCACCCGACAAGCCCGAACCCCACCACGTTCAGATCTCTCCTCAGCCAGTTCCTCTCAAAGCTTTTTCATTATGTAACACAAATAAAACTATTGTTAGAGAAAAAGCCCTAAAGATATCTTGACAAACAAGTTTTCTTAAGTTCAGTTAAATATAAAAGAATAACAAACCAAGTGAATCTTCCGCCCGATGCTCCAGCGACTTTCAGAGCGTTCTTCGCTCTTAATGTTGGTTTTAGAAAAGCTGAAAACATCACCAGAAATTACAAATCAATATGAATATTATATGTTAACTCAATTATTCAGATATGATCAAAAGAAAGACAAGAGTACATGAAGAGAGAGCTTTGGCCTTGATGGGAGAAACAGATGATCCTCCGAGACCTATCACCGTCGATGGGGTTCCAAATGTTGCGGCCATTTTTCTTCTTTGCTTCTTTCTGCCAAACTGAGCTCCTTTGTTTTATTTCTAACATCCACAAAACATGAAATAGATTGGTTTTGTGGACGACATTAGAGATTTCGAGGATGGTTATCAGTCAATAGCTTTGTGACACCTCAGCATATTCTTTGATATTGTGGGTCCACCTCTTGGATAAGATAAATTCCAGATTTTTAAGTTTGCATCTGAGAGTATACTGTATGTGAATATGTGATTATCATAGAGTCATAACAAAATTGTAGGAATTATATAAATTTTAATATTCGTATTTTTTTTAATTAACAATTATCATAAAGTTCATTGTGACAGTTAACAACTTAACATGTTGTCTTTGGTCACATGATATTGTCTAACACGGTAACACCAATAACAATAATAATATCGTTATTTTCTTGATTTTAGTAGAAAACAAATAAAAATGAAATATATGGACATTATAAGTTGTTGATGTACTCGAGCGAATCTCTTTCCCTTGTATATTACTGAGAAGCTCGAAAGGAGAAAAAAGTTGATGTATGATTAGGTTTCGTCATGTGCACTTTTCTATGTGACTCATTGCCATTTGCTTATAAATGCTTACTTGTTCTCATGTAACTGTGTTTAGGCTAGAGGAAAACGAAAAGCTTGTGTTGACTCCATTCGAAAAGAACCTCGACATCTGTAGACAGCTTTGGCGAGTGCTTGAACGTAGTGACTTGGTAAGTCCCTGGCAAAGTAACCGTCTCATTAAACGTCTTTGTTTATTTAATCCTTCTCCTTTTTTAAGATTGTTATGGTAGTTGACGCTAGAGATACACTCTTCTACCGTTGCCCTGATCTTGAGGTATTGCAACTTTAAACCCATCTGACACCGTATCCCTGATCCTTATCACTAACTTTCAAGATACATCCTGACACATGCATATGCTCGAGAGATCGATGAGCATAAGAAACTCATGCTTCTAGTTAACAAGGCGGATCTTTTTACCTCCTTACGTCAGGTAAGCAACCCTCTTCTGATCAAGTGGTTTGAATTCTATAGGGACTAGGGAGAAATGGGCAGAATATTTCCGCCTCAACAACATCCTCTTCGTCTTCTGGTCAGCCATGGCCGCTACAGCTCTCCTCGAAGGGAAAGTCTTGAAAGAGCAATGGAGACAACCCGGTAACTTTCAAAAGACAGAAGATCCAGAAGTTGTGATATGCGGCAGAGACAGAGCTCTTGGGACGGTTACAGTCTGAGGCTCAAGAGATCGTCAGAGCAAGAAACTCTAGAGCAGTGAGTGAGAGTGCTCTTGGGTCCCTATTTACATATACAAATTTTCAAAAAATTTGGGACCCTGAGTCATATTTAATTAGGCTTGGCCCAGGACCGGCGCTTGGGTCGATGAGTGAGGAGAAGGTGGAGGATACTAGGTGCTGAGATAGGTTCGGATGATGATGAGGAGGAAAGCGAGGAGGTTCCTGGTATTGATGATGTGCTGGATGATTTGAGCTTGTTTGATGTGGCGAACGGGCTTGCGTCTTCTAAGAAAGTGGCGGTGAAGAAGGAGACGGCGTCGCATAAGCAGCATAAGAAGCCTGCTAACACAGAGCCTCTCACTGTGCGGTGATTAGTGACAAGTGACCAAAGTGTAGTCATCGTAGCAAGGATATTAAGTTTATGTGATAGAGATGAGATGGTGTATTATCAGTGTAAGATACTTTTTTTGTCAACAGATGCTTAAAAAGTTTTTTTTTTTTTTTAGAGTTTTGTTAATTCTAGTTATTTAAGGGCTTTTATACTGTAATTTTGCTTAATATAGATTATGGTTTTGATTAGTAACTTGAGTTACATTTGATTTATTATGAATTATTGGTAAAATTGAATTTGAATCTACATTTCTGTTTGTTTTTATACTAAAATACTTATCTCATGTATTTTTATACCTTATTTGACAAAAAAAATACTAATCAAATCTGTAAATTTAGCACATAATCTATATTTAATCACATAAATTTTACGACAATTTACACCAAGTTTTAACATTTGTTATTATTCAACTCAGATACCATATATCTTCAATCAAATATTGAGTTATTGGCTTTAATTTCATCTCAGCAGTAAAAAATATTAGTTTCTTAAAATAAAGTATAAAATGAATATTCGAAATCAAAAAGTTTCCTATAACAGAACAGAATATCTGTTATTTCCATTTATTGGTTTTAATTTCCCCAAAAAGAAAATAATTGCGAGGGAGGAGGAAAGAGAAAAGAAACTCAATTAAAAGAAGAAAAAAAATAGTAGGAGGAGACGAATTTCGTTTTCCCGGATTCCGCGAATGTCTGCTTCGTTTTAATTTCCCTGGAAAATAAACTGTTTCTGCTTTTTTCCAATAAGGCCCGAGGATCTGCACCGTGGGAAAGCTAGGGTTTCGAATTCAATCTTTGAGAAACAGAGAGAGAGATGTTGATCAGAGACGCGGCGGCTCTGTAGCTGGATCGATCTAAGTTAGATTTACTTTTTTTTTTTTTTTTTTTAATTTAATTTCCTCGTTAGGTTTGATAATAATAATGGATGAAGATTCGTCTATGCTCCCCGAGACCGATCAAGATCGGGGCTCTCGTGGCCACGACGAAGCCCAATCTCCGCTGCCTATGGAGAGGGAGGCGAATCGCGACGAATCGCCGCCGGCGGATTCGGGATCGGCTCCCGAAGCGGCGAGTTCCCAGGAGCAGCCGCCGCAAGTCGTTGGTCCGAGGTGTGCGCCGACGTACTCGGTCGTGGATGCGTTGATGGATAAGAAGGAGGATGGGCCTGGGCCTAGGTGCGGCCACACGCTGACGGCGGTTCCGGCGGTTGGGGAAGAGGGGGCGCCTGGTTATATTGGTCCACGTCTTGTGTTGTTTGGTGGCGCGACGGCGCTTGAGGGTAATTCTGGTGGCACGGGGACTCCGACTTCGGCTACTCCAAGTGCTGGCATTCGTATGTCTCTTTTGCCTCTTGTTATTTTCATGTGAGATTGGCAAAGCCAATAGCTTGGTGTAGTAGTAGCTGGAAATAACATTGTTATTTGGATGTTTAATACTATATTAGCCAATGTTTAGAAATCACTAGTTGATGGTTATGCTTATAAAGGATTATTGTTTAGGCAGATGTTGGACCGATTTTTTTAAACGCCTAGACCCGATTTTTAGAACACTGTGTTCCATTAGTTCTTGGATCTATAGTTACGTTTCGCTTATAGATTCGCTTATAGATTCTATGTTCTAGTTCTTGCTGATTTTTGAGGTTCCTCGACTTGCACGGTTGTAATATATAATTAGGGTGTTCTTTGTGCAGGGCTAGCTGGAGCAACTGCCGATGTTCATTGTTATGATGTCCTTTCTAATAAGTGGACTAGGTGAGTGTAAGATGTGTACTTTCTTTGTTTTTTCCCCTATATGTATGTCTGGATACCAGTTGATTTGATGAAATGAGGTTACAGGCTTACACCATTTGGAGAACCACCAACCCCAAGAGCCGCACATGTTGCAACTGCAGTCGGGACCATGGTAGTTATTCAGGTAAGGGAAAAGCTATGCTTATTATATTATGTGAATGATTTAAGCTTGTCAATCGAAGATGATCTTTTTAAGTCAGCTTTGAAAATTGAAAGTGATTCTGAATTTTCTCTGTGGTGCAGGGTGGAATTGGTCCTGCTGGTTTATCGGCCGAAGATCTTCACGTTCTTGATCTCACTCAGCAACGGCCACGATGGCACAGGTTTGAAAATAAACCCGCCACAAGTGGCTTTCTTGGTTTAAAATTCATTTTATTAGTTTGTGTCGTGAGATAGGTTATGTTCTCTTTCCAGGGTTGTTGTTCAGGGTCCTGGACCAGGACCGCGTTATGGACATGTCATGGCACTTGTTGGACAAAGGTATCTCATGGCAATCGGTGGAAATGATGGTATGCATTTTTCAACGTTGGCTTATCTCAGTAATTTATGTTGGAGCATTATATTCTCCTTAAAGCTCCTCATTCTGAAAACCGTTTTAAACTATTAGGAAAACGTCCACTCGCTGATGTGTGGGCCTTGGATACGGCTGCCAAGCCTTATGAATGGCGTAAGTTGGAACCAGAAGGAGAAGGTCCACCTCCCTGCATGTAAGTTTGATTCCAATTCCTTTATAATTGTGTGATTTGCACTGGTGTACTAATGTGTTTGCTATTTGTGCGTTGTACCTAGGTATGCAACTGCAAGTGCGCGTTCCGATGGTCTTCTTCTCCTCTGTGGTGGAAGAGATGCAAATAGTGTGGTAAGTGTGATTTTAGAATTTTGGCTTCTGCGTTGTTGTGAGATGTGTATTGAACTATGAGAATTAGTCAATTGTTTCTTCAGAGAGAAAATTGAAAAGTATTATATTTCTTCCCAACTAAAAATTTAGGTGAAATGAAGACTTGTTATTCTATGTTACAGAGCAGAGGAGGATGTACCTCCTCTCCGCAAAATAAATTAAACAAGAGTTTAAACACACTCTAAAGTATAACTTCTATTCAATACTTTGTGAATCCATTTCGAAAGAAACTTCTATTGTCATCAAAGAAAGATATTAGCAGTTAGTTGTTTATTGATGACCTTTACTTTTAGAATTTGTCAAATTTGGGTAGAGTGAAATTTGAAACTGAATGGACTGCCGTGGTCTTGAATGCTTTTGATTTGTTTTTTTAATTGATAGCCTCTGGCCAGTGCATATGGACTTGCTAAGCACAGAGATGGACGTTGGGAATGGGCCATAGCCCCTGGTGTCTCACCATCTGCTAGATATCAGCATGCAGCGGTATGGATACTTCTTACTCTTTGGTTCTCTTATCTGGCCTCATCCGAATAATTAAACTGTTTAATGGCTTATCTAGGTCTTTGTAAATGCAAGACTTCATGTGTCCGGTGGGGCACTTGGTGGTGGACGCATGGTTGAAGACTCATCCAGTGTTGCAGGTTAGCAAACAACAAGATGCAATCTGAATATCTGATCTGATGTTTGTGATGTTGGATGGTCGATGAGGGAATACTTATGTTTCCTTGATAATAGGTTCACCATTTTTAGTCGCTGTAGGCCATTGTTGAAATGTGTCTCACGTGTAAACGACAGCTGTATAGAGGAATATGCTGTTATTTTTTTGCCAGTCGAGGTTGTTTTGGCCATAAAAGTATCACTGAAGCCTTTTAGCCATAGTTGAAATGTGCCTCATTTATAGACGAGAGCTGTACATAATTGTTTTATACTAATGTGTGCACTGAGTGGACCTACAGTTCTCTGAGTATTTAACCTATTGTCTTTGTACAGTCTTGGATACTGCAGCAGGTGTATGGTGTGATACGAAATCAGTTGTTACTAGTCCTAGAACTGGCAGGTACAGTGCCGATGCAGCTGGTGGTGATGCTTCTGTTGAGCTGACAAGGCGTTGTAGGCATGCTGCTGCTGCAGTTGGTGATTTGATATTTATCTATGGCGGTTTACGTGGAGGTAAGGAGAAAAGCTAGGCAAGACTTAATTCAATTTACCTGATGATGTTCTGATAGCTGTTAAATTTCGCAATTTCCTGAATTGCTTCTCTATGAGGAAGACTGATTTTTTTTTTATGATTGGATTTTTCACTGAATGTGGCACAATATACTTATATACATCGTATGGCTTGTTTGTGACACTCTAGAATTACACTTTCTGAACTAGGTGTTGTTTTTTGTTCAAATCTGAGAGATTATATCAGGATTTTTAGTTTTGGATTTCTCCAAAAATTAGTTCCCTCCATCTTGTAATCTGTTGTACCTGTTCAATTTCAAAAGATGGCATCACAACAACTTAACTATCTATTTTTGATGCTTTAGGGGTGTTACTCGATGGCCTCTTGGTTGCGGAGGATCTTTCGGCTGCGGAAACAACATACGCTGCTTCTCATGCTGCTGCAGCTGCAGCAACAAATTCGCCGCCAGGTCGATTACCTGGAAGGTATGGTTTTTCAGACGAAAGAAATAGGGAGTTATCTGATTCAGCCGCTGATGGTGCCGTTGTATTGGGAAGCCCTGTTGCACCCCCCGTAAATGGTGATATGTATACTGATATAAGCTCTGAAAATGCAGTACTTCCAGGAACTCGGTTAGCCAACTTCCTTAATATTGATTTATCTTGTGCTGTATTGTTAACACGGTGATGTTTATAGTGACGACTATCCAACACAACTTTGTAGGAGAACAAGTAAGGGTGTAGAGTATCTTGTTGAAGCATCAGCGGCAGAAGCTGAGGCGATCAGTGCTACGTTGGCTGCTGCCAAGGCACGGCAGGTCAATGGTGAAGTTGAGCTCCCAGATAGTGGTGGAGAAACTTCACCTAGTGGGACACCTTCATTTTCGCTAAAGCCAGATTCTATGGGATCAGCTGGTGGTACTCCCGCAGGAATTCGTCTTCATCATAGAGCCGTGAGTGCCACCCTTATTGTTTTGAGTAACATCTAAAGTCTTAAATATATATTTAACACAATGTTCCTTCGTTTACTAGTATTTCTTACCCAGAGTTTCACGAGAAATGCATTTTTGGTTTATAATGGTTCTGGTACTATGTCATTAGGTGGTGGTTGCTGCAGAAACTGGTGGCGCCTTGGGTGGAATGGTTAGACAATTATCTATTGATCAATTTGAAAATGAGGGACGACGTGTCAGTTATGGGACACCAGAAAGTGCAACTGCAGCAAGGAAATTATTAGATCGACAAATGTCAATCAATAGTGTTCCTAAGAAGGTAAAAAAAAATTGTTTCCCCATGAAGTATTGCAAATAAAATCTTGTGATCCTAAATGCGGGTTTAAAAAATACAGTAATACATTTGGTACAATTTATGATAAAGGGTACAAATCGTGAATGATGCTTTCTTGGTGTGGCAATGATAAAAATTGAAAGTATCGTAAATGCTATTGTTAAAGTATATATAATCTCTTGGTTTGCGTTACGGCCAATTCATAGGTGAAGATTCCTTTGCTTCCTCTATGTTGTTCAACTGGGAATTGGGTGACTAATGTCTAAAGATTCACTTATTAGATGGCCAAGTACCTAATCGGGAGTTTCTAATGAACTGTTTCTTACTTATGTGTTGATAGGTGATAGCCCATCTTCTGAAGCCTCGTGGGTGGAAGCCTCCAGTTCGACGCCAGTTTTTCCTAGATTGCAATGAAATAGCTGATCTTTGTGATAGTGCAGAACGTATCTTCTCAAGTGAACCAACTGTATTACAACTTAAAGCTCCTATCAAGATATTTGGTGATCTGCATGGACAGTTTGGGGATCTTATGCGCCTTTTTGATGAATATGGTTCACCATCTACAGCTGGAGATATTTCGTAAGTGGACCGCTAAAAATTCTGACATCACAGGCTGCTACTTGTTTTGTTTTTGCTCTCTATACTGGGACATTGCTCATTCTGTGTCATATATGTCAGATATATCGATTACCTCTTCTTAGGGGACTATGTTGATCGGGGTCAACACAGTTTAGAAGTAATCTCCCTTCTGCTTGCGTTAAAGGTTAGTTCTAAGCGCTTTATGTTAGTTTTGACTTGCTGCACGTGTTCTAGTTGCTTGACCGTGGAGGGTTTGACATTCTACTCTCGTTACTGCAGGTTGAGTACCAGCATAACGTACACTTAATTCGGGGAAACCATGAAGCTGCGGATATTAATGCCCTTTTTGGCTTCCGAATAGAGTGTATTGAGCGAATGGTATTGTATTCCGCTTCTAAATCTCTCGTTTCCATTCCATGCCTAGTTTTCTCATACTGAGGTTGCTTTGCAGGGTGAACGTGATGGAATCTGGGTGTGGCACCGAATAAACCGTTTGTTTAATTGGCTACCTCTGGCTGCATCGATTGAGAAGAAAATTATTTGCATGCATGGTGGTATTGGTCGTTCTATAAATCATGTGGAGCAGATTGAAAATATTCAACGTCCAATTACAATGGACGCTGGCTCCATTGTGCTCATGGATTTGTTATGGTCAGTACATGTCCGTTGTAGGTTGTTCTGGCTATTGTTTTTTTGGTCGAAGTCTTACTAGTTTTTGTTTTAATTTGGAATTTGTTAGGTCGGATCCGACTGAAAATGACAGTGTTGAAGGTTTAAGACCCAACGCTAGAGGCCCTGGATTGGTTACATTTGGGGTGAGTAATTTTCCTTTGTTTCAGATTTATAGTTTGCTCCCAGTAACTTGCCGTATTGAGAAGTGCTATTTTGCATTTCTTTTTTACCTGTACTATTATTGACTAATACTTGGCAATTGCAGCCTGACCGTGTCATGGAGTTTTGCAACAATAATGATCTTCAGTTAATTGTACGTGCACACGAGTGCGTGATGGATGGGTTTGAGCGTTTTGCTCAGGGGCATTTGATAACTCTCTTTTCCGCTACAAACTATTGTGGTATGTGCCATAATCTGATCGGATAGCTTGATGTGATTATTTATATATGTTTGGTTAATAATCTCAGGTACTGCAAACAATGCTGGGGCTATCTTGGTATTGGGGAGAGATCTTGTAGTGGTTCCTAAGCTCATTCATCCGTTACCTCCAGCAATTTCATCAACTGAAACACCAGAAGGACATACAGAAGACACATGGATGCAGGTTGCTATTGATTCACTTAAGTGCATTCATTGTTTGGCATGACTATTGGTACTTAGCATGGTATTCTTTTTTGTGCAGGAGCTGAACGCAAATAGGCCAGCGACACCAACCAGAGGACGTCCACAAACAGCAAATGACAAAGGAGGTTCTTTGGCGTGGATGTAACGTAGACGAAGAGGCACTCGTGCCACATGCATAACCGCAACCAAAACACTTGTAACATCTGTGCCGTCTGGTGTTCCTCTCGTGTTTTTTGTACAGAAAAGATGAGCAGTAGACGAAAGGGTAGAGAAGTCAGTTTTGGTGGTGGTTTAGTAGTGATTTGTAGAGTTTTATTCGTTCGGGCTTGTTAGTCCTCTCTTTCAATATCTTGTTTTCTTTCTTTTTTTTTTTCACTCTTATTGATTTACCTTCGTTTTGTTTTGGTCTGTGGTATAGTTTCTTGGCGAGTGGGATATGAGTTGTTAGAATGGTAATGGTCGACATACATATCATCATCATCATCATCCGTATTAGGGTGTATAAGTTGAGGATTGGCTCTACTGTCTTTTTTTTTTAATTTATTCTGTATCAACTATCAAGTAAACATTTGTGGCTTTTGTTTTTTTTTTTTTTTAACTTTCAGTTCATACATTTGTAACGTTTGTGTTTATAATATCATGAGACGAGACGAGACGATCTAAACTTTGACAATATGTTTATAAATATCCAACGCATGTAACTTCAGAATACATTTATGAATATATATAATTTTCAGCGATTACATTTTTACCCGCAAAAAAATAACAATTACAGGAAATGATACATATTACAATCATACAAACTACAAAACCAACCATATAGTTTCCAGCTTTCTAGGTATGACTTTAATGAATACTTGCTTTTATTGGTTGTCATTGCCAAATCCCCCACCAGGCCACCACTGCGCCTTATAGCTCATCCTACACGAAAAGTCAGAATCATACAACTTTAGAACGGTTAAAGATGATTCAGTACTAAAACGCATAAAGCATTTAAAAGTGGTTGAATATAAAACCACTTAGTTTACTTACATGGTAATCGTCCATGTAATCACGTCGATGGTGCTGTAAAACAAAACATTTATACATAGTCACTTGTGTTCCACAACTAACAGTGTTAAAAAGAAAAAAACAAAAGAACTGAGTTGGTCTCAATGTGTACGTACCCGTTTGTAACGATCCCTCCTGTCCCTGTGTCCATACCGGTCACCCCTCTCCTTTCGTCTACGTTCCCCTTCTTCTCGTGCTATACGAGCTTCCTGCAATCGTCAAATTGTATGAGATCATGACTAACATAGACAGAGAAGACTAGAAAAGCAAAATAAGAAGTTGTTTTGAAAACTACAAACCTCATCTTCTCTAGCTTTTCTTTCTTTCTCAGCTTCCGCAAATAACTCCTTCTCAGACTGGTTGGTATATCAGAAGAGTATATATAAGCACATCAGATTACTACTAATAAGATATTTTCTATAATAAAAGCATGCAGAAACTCATTTAACTTTGTCTAAAAAGAGGCAAAAAAAGAAGATATCCCAAAGGCATGGAGAAACCTACCTCTCTGTGCTGAGCAAAATAGTCATCCACCATGCTCCTTGCATATTCTGGGTCATCACTGATCAAGATATTGTCAAATATTGAACCAGCCTTCACCTGCAGTATTAACAACATCAGTTTCTCAATCCAGCTGTGCACTAGATTGACTATCATATAAACTAACTATCTGGTGATGGGAGTGATTATATTGATAGTTAATTATTGGATGGAACTTAGAACTCACCTGCCATACTTCAATGCCTGCATATCTTATAGGCTTCAGAACATAAAGATCTGGATCATCTTCAAACTCTGATGAAAACAAAAACGAGAACCTCAAGCTTATTAACATCAACAAGAAGTAATCCAGCCCAAAACACAAATAACACATTACATCATAGAAACATGCCTGGGTTATCTATCCATGGGTTCTTCCATTTTCCCTTGTAGTTCGGGTTCTTGATTTTCTGTAATGTTTTGATAAAATGTCAAATGGTGTTGAAGACAAATTGGCTTAATCTATATAACCATTGAATGACTGTTCAGTCAAGTACCTTTGCTTTCCAAGAACCTTTGTAGGCAGGGTTTGGGATCTTTGGTGGTTCCCAGTGTCCGTTTTCTTCTTCATCCCAGTCCTCAGGCTACAAAACAATAAAAGAGAGAGAGAGAGATACAAGACATAAAGCTTAGCAACACTATCACAAACCAATGAGTTCCAACAAAAAAGATCATAAGACCACTACTAAAACACAACTATAAACCAATCAATTAAAGAGTACATACCTCTTTAGCTTTTTGGTCTGGGATTTCACGTGGAATCGAATCATAACCCTGGTCCCAAATGAAAAGAATCAGTTGCCTGATTCAAACTAAGAATGAGCAGTATGTGAACTGAACAAGTAGCATTTTGAGTGTTCGGGTAAATCAGACATAAACAAAACGATTTTTCTAGAATATAAAAGAATCGGTATAGACATCCGTCTAATCAATGATCTCATATAAAGTTCCTAACTACCGCCTAATGAAATTAGTATGGATCTATATTGCTACTACCATGTTTACTAAACAAGTTACCTCAGGTTTGACATCCTCAGGGTCATCAATATACTCTCTGTCATCCCAGTCCACTGGCTGCAAAACAAAAAATGTAATCCATCAAAAGTCATAATAGCTAAGCAAGTATAACCCAATCATGCAAATATTTGGTTTAGCAATCTTCATTGCATTTAATAAAGACTCTTGGAGTTACCTTCTTTGCATTTTTAACCTTGATCTTCCTTGGAGGAAGGATGTCCCAGTCAGTGTACATACTACCAAACTCCCTCTCTTTATTATCAACAAGGACGCTGTAAGAAGCATCAGGCCGCAGAATAAATGTGTAGAAGTGATTTAACTTGTCGGTTTCACATTCCAAATCCTTTTTAATTGGATAGTTCTGTCCCTGGTATGAAAGTATAACATGAAGCTTCTTCGTCTGTGTGCCACATATATCTGGTCCAAACATTAGACTGCATAGAAAAAAAAAGTACTAATGAGAATCCTCAAACACAACTAAACCGACCTGATAAAAATGAATCCGAACCGAACCAAATCTGACAATTTGACTAATATTGCATATATTGGTAAACCGAATCCGATAAAAATGAATCCGAACTAAATCAACACTTTCACTGTTATTTCCATTTTGGCCTTATAACTTAGAACAAGGCAACTTGACTAAGACTGTATATAACCTTCTAGAAGCTGATGTTCACTAAAAGAAGACATTAAGGGATAAAGGCAGAAGATTAACCTGTAAGGAGTATCACCACCAAATTGCTTCTGGTTAACGTAGCCAGAGAGGAGCTTGATGTAAGCGCCACCACATTCTATGTCTTGTTCGATTTTGACTGAGTACTGGACAACAAGAGTCCGGTTCTTGTTACTAAACTCTGGAATCTTTGCAGAAATTGCGTAATGCTTGGCATCATTATATGTCTGAATACCTAAACACAAAAAAGAAACAAAAAAAAAAAATGCATTAAAGTTAAACCAAATAAAGATTCTATTGACTCACTTAAGTCAACTTCAAAGATCAAAACCAATACACTAGAGAACATAGGACAAGACAATGAAAGGAAGTACCTTTATTGTCGGGATCGCCGGGCCATTTACCGGCGGTGTGCTTAAAGGTACCGGCTTTGCCTTCGTTTCTCTTCCAATCAGATAAGACCCACCTGCTTTTCCACCCACCTGAACACATCAGACTAAGTTAGTTGCATAATTCTATAAATAGAAAGCCTAAAGGTGGAAACTTTTTTTTTTTAAAGAGATAGAAAGAATGTTGTGATGATACTTCACCTTCGAAGTGCTCTTCTAAGAAGATCTCCGAGAAAGCCAATGGAGTGAGAGTGAGAAGAGACAAGAGGAAGATGCAGAAAGACTTGAGCTTGTTTTGAGGCAATCCCATTTTGGTTCAGAATCTCTTGACATGGCTGGGGAAGTTGTGATTTGAGCTTTATAGCAAGATGAGGAGGAAGACGAGAGTGAGCATTGACCCCATGGGTCGTTTCGTGTAATTACAATAAAACCCCTAAACGTTTTGTATACTTCTTCTTTCGTCTTCCATCAGTCTTGACTCTTGTTTTTGCTTTCCAAGTCGTCGCATGGTGGACTGTGGAATGTTCAAAGTCGTTTTTCAGCGTAGGGAGTGGGGCAAAATGACACGAATGGTCCCAGTGTTATGTTGCCTGCATTACTTTCATGTCGCCATTATGATATGTATACACATCATAATAAAGATTTGCCTGAGTAATTCCACTAATCCTATTTTTTGTTTGTTTTTGTTTATGAAAGCTGATTACTAAAGAAATAATACGATATATGGTCATTAATCTGATCGGTGACCATTCGGAAAACAAACAAGAATAACGAATAGAAAATGAATGTACGAGAATAAAATAGCAGGAATGAAAATGAATAATTGTTTTTGTTCAAATTTAAGAAGAAAAAATTTTGTTTTTTAATTTCTAAAAAAAAAAAAGAATGAAATGGAGTGAGAGGAAATTATTATTTTTTGTGAAAGGTAATTTCTTTTAGGAACGTTACGGAATGTATTATTCATCGTCGTTTCTTGGTCACCATTCATACCCAATGATTATTTTAATTATTTTTAATTATTTTAAAATTTGCATAAAACATGAAAATATCCTATATTAAAAAAACAACAAAATCTTTTAAAAGAAATTCCCTATGATGGACCTACATAAGTTTTTGTCACAAATATAGAGTTTAAAAGTAAAAATGATCAAAATAGACTTAAATGTTTTATCAAAAAAAAAATATATACACTTATACCTCGTAAGGTTAATTAATCTAGACATTAGGGTTTAGAGTTAAAGAATGGGGTTTAGGGTTTAGGATTCAAGAGTTTAGGGTTTAGAGTTGAGGAGTGGCGTTTTGGGGATAGAATTTCAAATTTTAAAAAATAAAAAAAAGTTTAAAATTCTCAAAATAAAAAATGTTATTTTGGCCATTTTAGTTTTTAAAATCTATTTTTATGACAAAAACTTAAAAATGTCTATTCGAGAGAATTGCAAATCTTTTAAATATCTTAATACATTTAATGAAAACTTAGGAAGTAGGAATTATTAAAACTTTGTGAGATAATAGAAATTATGGGCCCAAATTACAATAATAAGATTATAAGTGGGGCAAATAATAAACTAAGTTATTTGCAAAATTGGTCCCTTGAAACAATCCCATTTTCAGAATCTCCCTCGCCAGTAGCCACCGTCGGATTGAAACCGTGGGCCCTGAAACTGCCATCTTCTTACCAAAGAGACTTTAGTAGAATCTTTCCACTTTCACGACTAAGGAAGGAGATTGTGAGACTGTGACCTTACTCCATCCTCCACTATGTTAAGCTCAGATCAGACCTTGAAACCCCAAAGCGACGCCGTAGATGTCTTCTGGCACGAAGGAATGCTCCAACACGACGCCGTCGAAGGCGTCTTCGACACGGGAACCAACCCCGGATTCCTCGACGTACTGGAGAAACACCCGGAGAACGCCGACAGAGTCAGGAACATGGTTTCGATTCTCCAACGTGGTCCCATCGCTCCCCATGTCAACTGGCTTCCCGGGCGTCTCGCAATCGTCTCGGAGCTTCTAACGTTTCACACTTCAGGTACGATCGATCCTAAGGTTCGAGTTTTGAGCATAAAGGAAGAGACTTTATAGACTTTGATCTCTGTTTTCTAACATACACTCTGATAAAGAAAGAGAGTTTATAGAGTTTGATTTCTGCTTTCTTACTTACATACACTCTGTTAGAGGAAGAGACTTTGACTCTGTTTTCTTGCATACACTCTGATAAAGGAAGATACTTTGTAGAACTTTGATCTCTGTTTTCTTACAATAAGCTAAGGAAGAGACTTTGTAGACTTTGATCTCTGTTTTCTTATATACACTCTGTGAAGAGACGTTATGAACTTTGATCTCTGTTTTCTTACCTACGCTCTGATAAAGGAAGATACTTTGTAGAACTTTGATCTCTGTTTTCTTACATACACTCTGATAAAGGAAGAGACTTTATAGACTTTGATCTCTGCTTTCTTAAGGAAGATACTCTCTATAGACTTTGAGTTCTGTTTTTTACATACACTCTGACAAAGGAAGAGACTTTATGGACTCTGTTTTCTTGCATACACTTTGATAAAGGAAGATACTTTGTAGACTTTTGATCTTTGTTTTCTTACATACACTCTGATGAAGGAAGAGACTTTATAGACTTTGATCTCTGTTTTCTTTCATACACTCTGATAAAGGAAGAGACTTTGTGCACTTTGATCTCTGTTTTCTCACATACACTCTGTTACTTGTACAGACTACATAAACAAGCTAATAGAGGCAGATAAATCAGGAGAAAGGCGTGAGATTTCCGCAGGTACATTCATGAGCCCAGGGTCTTGGGAAGCTGCGCTTCTTGCAGCCGGAACAACTCTATCAGCAATGCAACACATTCTCGACAGCCACGGCAAAATAGCTTATGCTCTAGTACGCCCACCAGGCCACCACTCACAGCCAACTCAAGCTGATGGGTATTGCTTCCTCAACAACGCAGCTCTCGCCGTGAAGCTAGCATTGGATTCAGGACAATGCTCGCGAGTTGCGGTTGTGGACATCGATGTGCACTACGGGAACGGCACGGCTGAAGGGTTTTACAGGTCTGATAAGGTTCTCACGGTGTCGCTGCATATGAACCACGGGTCGTGGGGGTCGTCTCATCCGCAGAGAGGGTCTGTTGATGAGATTGGCGAAGGTGTGGGGTTGGGTTATAACTTGAATGTTCCTTTACCTAATGGCACTGGTGATAAGGGTTATGAGTATGCGGTGAATGAGCTGGTGGTTCCTGCTGTTAGGAGGTTTGGACCTGATATGGTTGTTCTTGTTGTTGGTCAAGACTCCAGCGCTGTAAGTTCTTTCTTCGTTTACCGTTGTGTTAGAGGTCCACAGTTCGAGGTACGGCTGGGACGAAACTAATCTATATATTTTCTTAATAAATATTAAATTTATTCAACAAAAAAACTCTTGTACAGTGTCTGTAACTTAGCTGAGAGTTTTGCCTAATGTTTCAAAAAAAAACTAACAATTAAATTTTCATCTCATTGAAAAATCAATGTTTCTATTGTTGAGACGAAACTAATATTACATGATGTGGTTTCGGGCCCCGGGGGATTACTGAGCTTATCCTCTTTGTACTGTGGGATCTGCAGTTTGATCCAAACGGGAGACAAAGCCTGACGATGAATGGATACAGAAGGATTGGGCAGATAATAAGGGCAATGGCAGAGGAGCATAGCAATGGAAGGTTGCTTATGGTGCAAGAAGGAGGGTATCATGTAACATATGCAGCTTACTGCCTCCACGCCATGCTTGAAGGCGTGCTGAAGATTCCAGAACCGCATCTATCGGATCCGGTTGCTTATTACCCTGAAGATGAAGCTGTTGCTGTTGAAGCTGTTAAGTCAATCAAAAGATACCACTCTGAATGTGTTCCATTTCTCAGAGGGACTTGAAGTGGTGTAGTTTTGAATTTATTCCTCTGTGTTGTAACATTTTGGAACATATATCAATGCAGATAAAATCAAGTACTATGATTGAAACCATCAAAGTCTTTGTTACGTTCCTTGCAGCTAAAGAGTTTGGTTTGGGAAGGGAAGGGACAGCTTCGGAAACTTGATTATGAGCTCTATGGTTACTTTGTAGGAAGCATTATTGCCACCCCACGGTCCGACCAAAGTTCAGTCACCTCAATATGAAGATCTTGTAGGCTTTGGAGGTTTGGGCTGTGGCCCATGGGGACAAAGTAACAACCGGCATGAATATGGGTAAAAGCCCCGGATCCGAAAAACCGAACCAAACACGATCCGAAAAAGTAATACCGAACGCAAACCGAAATTGATTAAATATCCGAATTGGTCTAAAATTTTGGTATTTAAAAAACCGAAACCGAACCCGATCCGAACCGAAATATTTCGGATACCCGAATGTATCCGAAATAGATTTATAAACCTATATATTAATTATTTTTTAGACTTAATGTATATTAAAAAAATATCCAAAATATATTTGATACTTTTAAATTATCCAAAATACTTGAAAATATATACAAATAATCAAAAGTAAATGTCTTAAATAGTTAAAGTATACTCAAAATACCAAAAATACTTAAAATATTTATTTATTCTCTATCCAAATATTCAAACCAAATCAATTTATATGTTAAGTTTAGGTATTTTGACATGTGTTATTCAAATTTATATGTAATATATTATTTTGTCTATAGATTTTGAGTATTTTAAAATATATAATGAATTTTAAAATTTTAAAAATAATTTAAATGGGTTATCCAACCACGCAAAGATCTGAACCGAACCCGAATCGAAATTTAAAAACATTCGAATGAAACTAAAATCTTTGACCCCGAAAATCCGAAACTCGAATGGATCCGAACCGAACCCGAGTGGATACCCGAACGCCTACCCCCATCATTTTTATGATGTCATATTCTGCGAGGACACCTTCATTTGATGAATGACACATAAATCGTCAAAATGTTTATCAATTTAAATATATGCATTTCGTTGACTTGCATATCTTTCATGAACTGACTTTCATGATGTCATTTACTTAAAGATACCGTCATTTGGCGAATGGATACATCAATGGTTAAAAGGTTTATCAGTGATAAATATAGGCATTTCTTCTTCTTTTTTCGACAAAAAAATAGGCATTTCTTTTCCTTGCATATATTTCCTGAACTACAAATATCAAATATGTGTTATATGCTTCTGTTCATGTATTTCGAAAGTCGGATGTCATTTTAATAATTTTCTTAAAGGTGAGAGTTTTATTAATTAGTATTCTCTTAAGTTATATATACATATATAATTTACCCTAAGCAGAAAATTACACGAGAGAACATTCATTTTATTCTTGAGTATTCAACTCTGAAAAAATAATAGAAACTTTATGTAAAAAAGAACATTGTAGTATAGTCCCCACTGGTCTCCCTTCCCCTCAAAACAAACCCCATTAATCTTTTCAGATTTTTTGTACGCTTCCTCCACCCATCTCTCTATATCCTTCTGCTCTCTTATTTGCTTGCTTTTTCTTTAATTTATTCTTCCAAGATCAAATAGTTCCTTCTTTGATTTCATTCGCATACCTAAAAATTTTATATAACCCAAACAAGAAGCGAGATATTATTGAAGAGAAACCACAAGTTCAAAAATGTCTATAGATTTATCATCTGATCGTGTTTGCTATGTCCTCTGCAACTTCTGCACCACAACTTTAGCGGTAATCTCTCTCTCTCTCTCCTATTTCCTTATATCAAAAATGAAAATCTTCAAGCCAGTTCTCTAAAAAAAAATGAAAATCTTTCTAGAAAGAAAAAGTGTTCGATCGGTCTTAATTAGCTCAGAGATAGATCTCATTTTTCTAACAAAAATCAAACAATAAGAATATTATTTTTCTTTTTCTCAAAAAAAAAGAATACTATTTTCTATCAAACTTGATAAATATTTTATGAAGAATTTTGCATCTGGACATGAATCAACCTTATTCCTCTGATTATTGGTGAAGATACATAGGGAAAGTTTCTTGATCTCAGAAAATAAAGAAACCCTAAGTTTTTAATTTTACCTTTTTCTTTTGTGGAGACGACCCGTGATGAGATAAATATACCCAAAGAAGCAAAAGAAGTTCGGTGATTAGACCATATCTTAGTGCTCAAACAAAGTAAACTCAAAGGAAACAGCTCCTGATCAGATTTAGGGTTCTATGTGTCGGTTTGTAGTCTACAACCAAGCATCTTCTTTCCCTAATTTCACAATACTGTGAAGGTTTTATTTTTTGCCCTTTTCAGTGACATATTTTGCTTTGGTGTTTCAGTAAAGCCATAATTTTCTTAAATACTACTCATAATTCCCTAAATTCCAATTGTCATTAATATTTCCTGGACTTATTTTTGGGTGAACCTAATAAGATTGTGTTATTTCATATTTGGTATCTTTTAAAAAAGGAAACAAATATTGTCAAATTATATTATATTTTTAAAATTAAAAGGTAAAAAGAAATAAATAAAAAATAGTAGTAATTACAAAAAAAAAATATTTTTAACGTCGTCATCAAAACATTAAACCCTAAATCCTAATCCCTAAACCCTAAATCCTAAACCCTAAACCCTTGGGTAAACCCTAAACCCTAGGATAAATCTTAAACTTTAGGATAAATCTTAAACTCTAAATCAAAATCACTAAACACTAAAACACTCAACGGTTTAAGGTTTAGGATTTAGGGTTTAGAGTTTTAGGGTTTAGTATTTTTATTTAGAGTTTAGGATTTATCCAAGAGTTTAGGGTTTACCCAAGGATTTAGAGTTTACCCAAGGGTTTAGGTTTACCCAAGGGTTTAGGGTTTAAGATTTAGGATTTAGGGATTAGGGATTAGGATTTAGGGTTTAGTGTTTTGCTGACGACGTTAAATTTTTTTTTTAGTTCTTTTTTCTGTAACTGCTATTTTTTTTTTACTTTTTTATTTTAAAAACATAATATAACTTGATAATATTTTGTTTTCTTTTTTAAAAAATATCGAATTTGAAATAAAGAAATTCTATTGGCCGGTGAACCTAGAGGTTCAGCCTAGGGGTTGAACCCAAGAATAACTCTATTTCCTGTAGAGGGAATTGGTAGATAGACGTTGGTGCCTGCATCCATGTGATACATGCTCAAAAACTTTCACTAAGTTTTCCAGCTTTATATAGTCTGACTTCATATTATCTTTTGAAATATATAACTGTAGTATGTGACACATGTATATGCATATATCATATCAAACTATTAATCATAGATCTTTGATTTAGAAAGCGTGGTCCATGTAAAAAAATGTTTACATCACATCGCCAGCTGAATTTTTTTTTTTTAAACATTTTTTATTCTCAATTTTTTTTTTCTTCAGTGAGTTGAAGCTAATTTGTTATTGTATGTATATTATGGTTTCAAAATTTAATTTAAATTTCACTGTTTTCCAGCTTTGTAGGCTGGCTTAATATTATATGTGCAACATACAAATCATATTGGTCTATGATCTATAAGCTATCACGAAAAAACTGACTAGAGTGTTATCCCAAACATCATAACTTGTATATAATTAAGTTCGCTACTGTGTGAGTTGTCAAAAGTTAAAACATAAGCAATCAGGAGACATTCTTGTAAGTTGATTATTTACAGTTATCCTACATATAAATAAATAGTAGAGCTGTAGCGTGACTCTGATTAGGGACCAAAACGACCACATTTAATCAAAAAATGCTGAAGGTCGTCTTGCACAAAATAGGGGTGGTATTGTAGCGGATAGTACAAAAGATTTGTTCTACCCAGTTCGAGCAACAATTTTTTTGATCTATGCAAAAGCTGCAGACTGTTAAATCATGGCCGATCTTGACCACTTAGGATTGGATATGTACACAAAAATAAAAGAAGATTATAATTTAAGATGGTACCATCACATATTGTGTTAAGGACTTTATGGGCTGTGGTTAAGGTCAAGTCGTTTTCTAACATGACTGTCTTTTCCTTACAAGCTTCATCAACCATTCTTCATATCTTTGCTATCTTTTATCATGTTGCCTTGAGGATTGTGTGTCAGACATATAACTAATCAGAACCCACCATACGCAAAAATACACCCATCTCATATACAAACATATATATAGAGATTCTAAAGTTACTGTTTTACACAATGTTTTTCAATTAATAATAAAATGAAAGTAGAAGCATGCATGACAGTTATCAGTGTTTTGGATCCGAGTAAAAATATGATTGTACTTGATAATTCTTCTAACTTTTTTATGTTCTAAAAATAAAATAAAAACTACTATAGGACTATCTTTAATTTACATGTATATTAAAAAAATTAATTATCTGATTTCATTTCATATAAACACAAACCATTGTTTTAATTAAGAAGGTACTATGTAAATTGTTCCCTATATATAATTGAAGGCACTAGACCACGCAAATATTTTGTTTATTTTGTTTATTTTTTTGTCAGCAAATATTTTGTTTATTTATTTGTGAATAATTACAGAAACTACAAATGAAATATATTCTGAACGTTAAATAATATTAATCTTCAGTTGATTTATTATGCATTTTATTTGACTGATCTATTTGTAAGTCAACAAAAGAAAACCTATAGTTTGCTTTATCCTCGAAATTCTTAGTTGGATATGCATTTGTCAAATCAAATTACTGTTCTATGATTAACCAAAAATGTACTGTTCCATATAGGATGGAATAGTTAACATAAATAATATTTAAAACGTCCTCATTTAAATAGTGCATGCACAATATAATTAAGAAAGTTCTTCCCACCATTACATTAGAGATTTGATTAACCAGCCAATCAAAATATAGGAAACTGGTAAACAAGACAAAAACTTGTCTGCATATATATACTATCACTTAAGAGATCTTACAAACTAATATATGATCAGGTAAGTGTACCATACGCAAGTTTGTTCACACTTGTGACGGTGAGATGTGGCCATTGTACCAATTTGCTCTCTCTCAACATTGGAGTTTCACTTCATCAAAGCTCGCCTCCTCCCATTCATCAAGATCTTCAGGTATCATACATAGAAATATCCTTAAGACTTCAGCATGTTTTTGTTACCATGCATGTAGAGTTCTGGATGATATAGTCTAATTGTAATCGTGAAGCAGCCTAAGCAACACATAACCTCTTCGGTGACAAGGAAAGAATGGGGATCATCTTCCAGGAGCTCCAACCATTTTTCAACCACATTGTCAGAAAATGTCGATCAGGAGGCTCCTAGAATGCCTCCTATTCGTCGTAAGTCGATCTTTCCTGTCACATTTAATGCACAAGCATCACAAGTATATTTAAAATTTGTGTGCATATATATGCAATGAGCCCATAACTATATGTTCATGGCAGCGCCGGAGAAAAGACAACGCGTTCCTTCGGCCTACAACAGATTCATCAAGTAACTTTCTAATACTTTTAATGAAAATTTTCTATCAACTGTTTCGCTACAACTTTTAACAACTCTCTCTTCTTAATTAGAGAGGAAATTCAAAGGATCAAAGCTGGCAATCCAGCGATCAGCCACCGTGAGGCGTTTAGCACAGCTGCTAAAAATGTAAGCTTCCTTCTTTATCATTCTTACACAAATATGTGAACTAGAGAAGCTCCAAACATAATTCTTTATAATAGGACAGATGATGTCAGAAATATGAAGACTATGGAAATGAATAATTGTTTGTATATAAACATAAATCACAACTTTTTATTTTGTACGTATATCACAACTAAAATATTATAACTTTCTTGAATGCAGTGTTTTCTCATAAAAAGCTTAGTAAAATGAATTTATTAACAATTTTCTTTTAATGCTATCTCTTAAATAATACAAAAAATGATTTCCAAACACATGATTCGCTAATATCTTCTATTTAGTATTAGAGATTTCATAAACAAATTATAATGGTTGAGGTGGGAAAACCCTAGGGTTTGTTTCTTTCATGAGCTAGGATTAATTTTTTGAAATATGTGTATATACCAATAAGATAGTGGATCTGCTATGCGCAATTGATGGAGTTTTATTGCAGTACATATTTTTAAAATTGCCTTTTTGTGTGTAGTGGGCACATTTTCCTCACATTCACTTTGGATTAAAGCTGGATGGCAACAAAAAAGGCAAGCAATTAGACCAGACAGTTGCAGGCCACAAGTCTAATGGCTATTTCTAAAGCCTTTACATATATATTGATAATGGCTATTATATATATGTGTGTGTATGCTGATGATGGAAAAGAAGGCTAGGAAGAAGATCAAACATAACCTTACATACATATTATATATTCATGTATGTATGTCCCTTTCTTTTTCTTGTGTGGGCTCCATCTATAACTTCGTTTCTAGCTTACATTCCTCTAATAAGTGAAGCCCATATGTGGTTTTCATATTCGAACCAAATTATTTAAGAAAGAATCTCCTTTGCGAAAATTGTAATATAAATTTCATCTTTCCTCGTTCTGAAAAGGTGTAGCTTTTTGTGTGGTCACGAATTTATATAATGAGTAGTTTTGTAGTACTACTGTGACACACGAGCTTAAAGATGTATGGAATTCGATTGATTCTATTTCAATTAAATATAGGTTATTTTAAAAATAAATAAAAGGATTTTGAGTAAGAAACATAAATATATAAAATGAGTTTGGACTTTAAATATTTGTTTTGAGTATAGATAAATATCTGTATATATACGATGAGCCCATGTATATGTACTTTTTAGAGTGAGTAATAAAAGATAAAATTCCATATGAGGATGTGTATATGGTAACTTTTATGGTGCTGAGGTAATTATGAGAATCACTCATTCCAAAGAAACATTCTTTCCAAAATCCAAAGGCTCCCAATCAATAGTTCAATGGTTGTTTTTAACATCTTTAGAAAAGAGAAACAAAAATTGATGAGAAATTAATTCTCGTGTCTTCTCTTGTCAGCCACAAAACTCGAATCCGGTTGACTATCATGATTGTTGTTAAGTCACATTTTATGTTGCTGATTGGAACACTATATTAGAAGGCAGATGATCACTGCAGGTAGCATTGATAAATGATAAATGGCAAAAAAAAAAAATTGTAGCCGACAAGTTTTGTATGAGAAAAGATGTGATACGACTGCTCTCCATCCCTAAAATAGAACTGTGGAATATAAAGGTAGTATTGATATGCAGTGACCGTTTTCACCATTTCAAAACCATGAAAAAGAACATGTTTTCTTTATCATAAAACATCAATGATTTGACTTTTGTAACGCATGCTCGTTTTATAAAATCTGTGTAGTTAGTATGTGGTCAACATAATAATTCTTGTTAACGTATCGAATTAAAAGAAAAAATATGTACATGAGCTCTTGTAGTTTTTTTCTCTTCTTTTCTTTTAATTCGAGACGTTAACAAGCTCTTGTAGTTATAGTCATCTTTTGCTAAAAGAATGCCACATTGGAAAAAAATGACTCAAGCATCGACCAAACTGCAGTCAGTATATACAGTTTCCACGGTCGACATCAATTTATTATTCAAGCATATACATAATACCTATTAATTATACAGTCCAAAATAAACACGAATTAGATAGAGATTGTAGGTATCTATACAATTCTGATCGATCGCAACGAAGGTTAGAGATGTGGGCCACGCTTTCCAGTAGTAATACAGACACTTACGTACACCTTCCATCGTCTCGTCCATGCACACACATACACACACATTTAAGAAAAATATATATTTGAAAACTTGTGTGTAGTAAGTGATATACAATGAATGAGTTAGCGAGAAAGAAGAGATATTGAATGAAGGGTGTCCAAAAGAAAAACAGAATCTGAAACGTCAAATCATGTTAGTTGGGGGTCTTTGTATGGCTTTGGCTCTTTGTGCTTCTGACGGGTCTTGTCCACTCGCTTTAATGTTTTCTTTTTCTTTCTTCCTTTTTCATTGCATTTTTTCACTGCGTTGTTAGGGTTTTTTGTTTCCTCCTTCCATTAACGATTAATATCTTGTTCTCTTTGTTATAGAGAAATTTATTCTTGTATACTGAATCAGGTACCCTAATTGTAATTATTATTTTTCTTCCATTTCATGCTTTGTAAGAAAAGCCTAACTACACAAGGGATGAATGCCAAGTACTATATATATATATATATATATATTATATTTATATATGGTTAAGAATATAAATTAAAAGTGAATAATTTTAAAAAAACATAGATAGGAAAAAAATAGAAATAAAAAAGTAGACAACCATACTGAAAGGAAAGATTAGTTATAGTTTGATACATGTGTTTTTTTTTTGTTTTTTAAATAATGATCATATACACTATCTTATTATTAATCGAGTTCGTAGGATACCTGACGGGAAAAGTGAGAGTTTTGAAGGGCCACACCGTTTGCTTTATTTCTAGTAGGCCACTTTGGGCCTTTACGACTTCCATTTGCAATGACCCAAAGCAGCCACCCTATTGACTCAAATTGAATAGTCATTTTACCAAATAAAAAGAATATTTTACCTGAATATATTTTTATTATTTATAAAAAATGAAAAAACGATTTCCGTCGAGATTACTAATGACTTTACAAAAGATAAAAAGATACGTTTGTAGTATATAACAAGCAACAGATTTCTTGATTATAAAACTATTTGATAGATCTATCATTGCTATACAAGAATATATCTTAGGGTATGAATGGTGACCAGGGAACGACGAGGAATAATGTATTCCCTGACGTTCCTAAAAAAAATTACCATTCACAAGGAATAATAATTTCCTCTCATTCCCTTTCATTCCCTTTTTTGTAGAGAATTAAAGAACAAAATTATTCCTTGTCAAATTTGATAAGGAATAACCATTCCTTTTCATTCCTGGTATTTTATTCCCGTACATTCCTTTTTTATTCGTTCCTCTTGTTTCCCGGATGGTCACCAGTCGGACCCTTAGTATATATGAGTCCCCACTTATTTGAAACCAACTGAACAAAAGATTGCTTACAGAAAAATTGGTTTCTCGGTTTAGCCGACCGAATCCTTCTGATATTAATTAAAAATGGTCGAATCGCTGGTTTACCGGTTAAGTGAATCAATCCTTCTTCTTCTTTTTTTGGTCAAAGTGAATCAATCCTTCTAAGGTTACGAATGAAAGGGCAGGACAAGTGCAGCACGTGCGGTTCACCCGCAATACATTTACCATTCACGTTTTTCTATTTGCAAAAGCAGTTTAAGCAGAAGATCTGCATGCAGTTCAACATTTTTGTTTTTTTGTGGAAAAAGCGAGAGATCATCATGCAGATCTCATCCGCTAATATTTGGTGGTGTTGATCTGTTTTTTTTTTCTTTTTGATAAAAAATAATTTTATTACAAACACTTAACTTTAAAATATATTTATTTGATTTTATAAATAATATATAATGATTAGCTCAAACTATATAGTATGTTACACTAATACTGTTTGTGTTGTTTTTAAATTATAAGCATGACGTTCAATATCGCCGACAAAACACAACATTTTCAAAGGAAGAAGACATAAATCTTCCTACATAAATATCAAAAAGAGTAAGTAGTTAATATTTTTTATGTTTTAAAATATTTAATATATAGGTAAATGATCGAAATTTTGTAAATCTATTGAGAGAATACAATTTTAAATGAAATCTTAACCGAGAACGTGTATTTATTGAATTGTACGATCAAATAATTTTTATGACTAATTACCGTCAAATATCTTACACCTACTGGTAGAAAGTTTCCTGGTGGTAAATTTAACCAAAATTTCAATATTAGTGTAACCTACTGGTTCTCTTAAGAAAATCTTGATCACCTAAAAAGAAATTAAAAGAAGTATAAATATCTTATAAAACATTTACAGGCATTTCGGCCGATTCTATAACATTTAAGATATTTGTTTAAATGTCTAGGTGTAATTTTTATTGTTTTAATATATGATCTATAGTTTTGAACTGATTTTGTTATTCATAAGTTATAATAAATTATTTGATCGGTTTGATATGTTTCTCTCCTGCATGATCCACTTGATCAGCACTTGTCCCGCTTGATCAGCACTTGTCATGTTTGATCTGTATGATCTGCTTGATCTATCTCGTTTGAACTGGTTTTACCATTGGAAGCCTAAGCTTTATAAAAGTAAGAAAACTACAAAACACGTTATGTAAAATTCCATTTAGTAGACTGTAGAAAGGACAGCCGGCAGATATTTATTTTTGAAAGTGTAGGGAAGGAAAGACAGCAAAAGTAAGCTGAGAGATCACGTGGGGGCGGAGAATAAGGCGTCAGTATATGATTGGACCGACCAGTTTGCATTGTTTCATGTTCCTTCGTATCACCAAACATCAAGACTTCTCCACATGCCGCCAATGACGAGCTCATTACTTTATGTATAGACGACTCCTCTTCCTTTAATTTCTTTTATAGCAAAGAAAAGTGTCAGAATCAAGAAAATTGAGAGAGGAAAAGAGAGGGAGAAAAAGAGTTATGCCATACAACATGAGATCTTCATCATCTTGTGTTAGTGTGTTACTCATCGTGTCACTTATGCTTCTGAGTTTGTCGGCTGATGCGTACAAGAACTACACTGTGGGAGGATCCACGGGATGGTTCGATATCCAGGAGAGACCTTCTGCGAATTATCAGAAATGGGCTGATTCCAAAACCTTTTCTTTGGGTGATTTCCTCAGTAAGTTCACGCCAGATTTCATCTCTGTTCTTTTAGTTTGCAAAGCCATAGTAATCTAATAAAAACCAGCTTTAATTTTGTTATGGTGTGAAAAATTGTTGTGAACAAACTTAAATCAAGCACAAAAAAAGAAAGAATATTTAGAGAGTAAATATGATTGAAATAAATATACGTTTAGAGTTTGTGTATAGATTAGATGAATGATTAATTTCTAATCTTTTAAATCCATATCTATATAATTTCAAAATCCGACATTCATTTTCTTTTTTATGGTATTTTTTTTATCTACTAATCATTTTATTGGTGCACTGAAATTTAATTCAATCAATAATCAACACAAATATTTATATTAAAAAGTTGTGATGTTACTATAGTAAAATGTATTGTTTGAATCGATCCTTTTGTTTTTGGTTTATGTTTAAGATGAAGTCTAAAGTCATAAACGTCTATGTGTTGTTCAATGTAGTTTTCAACACAGATAGCAACCATTCGGTGGTGCAGACATATGATTTCAAAACATACAAAGAATGTAATTACAACAACGGTGAAGACAATAGTACAACAGAGTGGTCGGCTGCAAACCCTTCAGCAACATCTCCAGTTCCGGTCTCAGTTAGTGTTCCTCTTGTTAAAGAAGGTCTCAATTATTTCTTCTCAGGAAACTATGACGGCGAACAATGTAAATTTGGGCAGCATTTCATGATAAATGTAACACATGGTCAAGGCCTACCATCACCAGATAAAGATGATGAAACGGCCCCTGGACCAGGCCAATCCTCTCAATCCGGCGATGATGATGAAGTTGCTCCAGATACTATAGTTCCCGCCAATTTTGACCATCCCAAAGATATTGAGAGTGATGATGATGATAGTTTGGTTAAGGGCAGTAAAAGTTCTTCTTCCGTTACAAAATATAATTTGTTATGTTTGGTTTTAATGGGGTTCCTAGCATCATTCTTTTAAAAAATTCTTCTTGTGTGTGTATAATAATCATTTTTTTTCATTTGGAGATATCATAATAATTATCTTAGCTTATAATTATAATAATAATAATTGCGAAATTATATACATAAAATATGTGTGTTCTTGAGGTATAATAATAAGTATCCTAGTAAAAAACGAAACCAATAGAACGATTTGAGTTAGTTTTTTTACAAGTTAGCTAATAACTTTGGTAATTGTATTATTACTGGTGGTATCAGTGGATGATAATTAAGAAGCATGTCATTGATAGATAGATTATGATGAGACTGCGTTGGAGGTCCTCCATAAAAAAACATGGTGATGTTTCCTCATGACGTAACTCTCAACGTCAATATAGAGTGGAACTGCAATATATAATATTAAGTTGGAGGATAATTGAACAATAACTGAAGGGAGAAGGCATCTCTAAACATATTATATCGAGTTGGATGGTCATATACTTGAAGATTATGTTACTCTAATGATGAAGAGGATACATCCACCCGAAAGTCAAACACAACCACTTACTTACAGCTAGCAAACAAATTTGAAGTAAAGTTTGTTTTAATGCACGTAAGACGGTAAGAGGGTTGGGTTCTACACTATTTTACTACAAATGCATCACTTAACTTGATTTACTTAGCTAATAATACATGGTGTGTTAAATTTTATCTCTACCTCGTCTCTTTCCGTCTCAAACACTCGTGTCGTCTCTACCTTTATGGCTTTATATCTTAGATTTTTAGTCAAAGCAGGAGTTTAGACTTTGCTTTCATGATTAATTGCTTTATGGCTTTTCTAATGACATTCTTGCTGGACAAACTACAAAACCGTTGTTCGTGTCTCTTTAATAGCCGTTCAAATAATTGACAGATACTAACAAAGCATCACATTCCTTTCAAAGTACCTGGCAACAGCTACAAAGAAAGTAGAATCAATTTTAGGATAAGAAAGTTATTGCCTTGTCTGGCCCTGGCACATGGGTTTACAATAATATATCACATAATACACCCATTTCCCATAAGAATACCAAAAAAAATAAAAAAAAATAGAAAGATTAAATAAATAATAATATATGTCTCCGTTGAAGCAAAATGAAAAACAAAAAAGAAGAAATATACAAAGGTGGTGGTTGCAAGAAGGTAGCAGCAGGTACAGTTTTACAAAGGAACCAAAGGACCAATGTTTACGATGTAGCAGTGTCCCAAGTTGTTGCTTCTGTCTTGGAACTCCACTCTGTTCTTCCTCTCACCACTTCAGCTCCATCCTGGAGACGAAGCAAATGCTGACACTCCACTTCCCCGGCTGTCCCGAGGTTACCGACATCACATCCAGAGACCGCGGTGAGAGACTGAAGCACACTGTCTCTCCCGCACTCCCTGCGATACTCCAGAGTCATGCTTTTCAGCTTCTGACTCTCCAGCATCCCTGCTGGAGCACTCTCCAGTATCCACCCGATGTACTTTACATTGTTAACATGCTGGTTAACATCCAAGTCACTCCACCTCGGCTGAATAAAAAAGTTTCATTACCAATCCATAAGAACCAACCTCGAGAGTTTTGACAAGCTTGTTGTTGAAAGGTAGGGTACTTACAGTGAGACCCGAACGAACATAGTCAGCAGTCTTGTCATCAAGTTTGGTTAACTTTCTGCTGTCTTCGGCAATGACAGGATCAGAGTTCACAAAATAAGGCTCTATTTCCCCTCGAACCTCTTCAGGAATCTTTGACAATCTCCTTGTGAGTTTATTCATCATCACCCACAAACTGCAAAAAGAAGAAAATTGCCATACATATATAAAGTCTCTATTATCAAACTAATGGCAGAGCAAACAATACAAACAGAGAGCAAAATGATAATAGCTGGAGTCAGTAAACCAAAACATAAGAACTCTGACCTTGATGCTCGCGTTACAATTTCTCCAGTATTGCAATCCCGAACCAGCCAATCACGACGCATACCATTCTTTCCAGACTGACTAACCCATGTATCCACTTCCACAACATCTCCCCTGTTAGTCAGATATTTGAATAAGTAATGATCTATGCACACTGTAATATGCAAGCACATCATGTAATCTAAGGGTGCAAAATGTCCTAGTCACATGAGCAAGTGAGAGCATGAACTTGCATACTCAAGTTTATGCAAGATAATTTGGATAACTCACAACGAGAACCAGGGATTCTCAGAGACAGTAGCATAATGATTTTAAGTTAAGTGGTAAGACTGACAATGGCTTACCAAGTAGGATATTTATCAACGACAACCTGCATACGAGCAACGACCCATATCAAGTTCTTCTTAAACATCTCGGGAGTAGAACCAAACCCATTTTCCAGCAGTCCGGCAGACTTCACATGGTTTAGGGCCGTTTCCTGTCATTAGCATAAGAGCTTGTCATGAGCATATATATCTATTGACAAGTGTGATAACAATCAAAGTAGTACCTACCTGTAAATGATTCATAACAGTTTCTATAGACGCAGAGCGATCAGCACCTATCTCATAAGACCTAATGGAGAAATTCTGACGAAAGACAAGACCATCCTGAACGATTCTCCCTAAACCGAAAGGATCCATAATCATATCAGAACGCCTGGGTTTCCAGTCAAGCATCATCCACTGTTTCTCAGCCGCCAAGAAAATCGTTGTTATGGCAGCGAGAAGCATGCTCCAGTCAGGCAGCTGGTTGATAAACGTCCTCGGTGCGGGTGCGGGCTGCGAAGTCTCGTTGTCAGACTTTGATATCTCTACAGAACCAGGCAAGTTAGCTTTCTTCCCGTTGATCTTGGGTGGAGCCTGAGCGTTTGGTTTAACCTTCATCCTCCCAGAGCTTGGCGTTGAGTTAAGTCCAGCGAAGTTCGTGGACGCAACTCTGTTCCCCTTCCCATTAGTATCAAGAGAGGAGGAAGATGGAACATGAAAAAACGAGGACGTAGCGGAAGTAGCCACCATGACGAGGAAGATGAGCTTTCAAAGACACTAAACACCACACAAAAAAAAAAAAACAATAAAGAGGACCAAGTTAATCGAACACACAAAAAGAGAGTGGCATACTTCAAAAGCTAACACCTTTAACAATTAGAAAGATGGATAAGCTCACCAAGTAATCAACGCAAGTAAAGGAACAATTTTTATGTGTAAGAATGATCAAGTTTCAACCATTGAGCTATAAACAATCCAAACCACATCTGCAGGTTCACAATACTCTCAGCTGACACTCGAAATCGACAATTTTCAATTAGAGATATTGGGGAAAAAATCCAGATCTGAAATCAAAACAACGAAGAATCTATAAAATCAGATCGTGGAGGCTCGATTCGAATACACATTATTTCGATAGAGCGATTGAATCGAAAGCAAACAGATAACGAAATTCAAACGAGATTTAAGGAAGAGAGATCCTACGAATTGTACAATGAAGGTTACGCCAATCTCTTCGGAGTCTCCCCAAACCCTAAAATTCTCCTTTGTGTGTGTGTGTGTGTGTGTGTGTGCGGTGCCTCTCTCGATCTCCCTTTCGTTTTGTTTAAATTTGTCTCTCTGTATTTTCTTTCTCAGTTTTATTTATTTTTTTAATTCAGGTCTCTTTTTTTTTTTGGCAATTCTCAATAATACTTTTTGGGTGGAAATATCAATCTATATATAGAAAAATGTTTATCTCCCTCGTGCATACTCTAAACTCTCATGCATATATATAAGTACAAATATAATTAATTCATACATTTTTTGAAGTTCATGAACACATATCAATATTTACAATAATTAAAATATTTTTTAAATTCTAAATAATTTTATGCTTTAGATTTATTAAATGGTAAATTAAAATTTATTTTAAATAATTTTAAAATGAGAATTCCGATTTGCTTTGGTATCTTGATTATATATTAAGTTCTAGAAACATAAAAATTTAAAAGAAAATTATATATATTAAGAAAATATATAATTTTAATAATAATAAAATATAATATATCTCCCTCGTTAAAGTATATAGTGTTATGCTTTGGTATTCACATTATATACAAATATATATTTTCATATAAGAAAATATAGATATAAAGAAACTATTTTATTACTTCAAAATTATATTTTATGTTATTTATAAATATTTTTTAAATGGAATATTACTATTTTTTGAACTTTCCTTTTTAATGAAATCATAATATATATATACATATATTTTCGTTTCTAAATTTGCTTTTAAAACTTTTTAAATATTTACTTTTTATTATATATGTTATTTGGAAAATTAATTCATTAAGGATATTAGTATAATCAACCATCATGAGATGAGAGTTAACGTGAGCGCGACACATAGGAAACTGATTTCTCAAATAATATTATAGAGATATAAAACCACATTTTGGTTTTTATTTATTTATTTATTTACCATTTTACCCTTTTCTTGTAACAAGATTGTTAACATGATTAGGCATATTTATCCATTCGCATTTTGGTATCTTAATTTTTTTCATGCTGATTGTGGCACGCTATGACTTGATTGATTGTTAATTTCGTGTAGGTTTCCATACTTTGGATTTGATTTATCGCATTTGAGTATTTGCTAATCAAACTAACCAATCACTCACTATGATATATTCATAGAGAAAAAGACGGGTATCAGATTCTTGTTAGCAGAGAATGGTCACTTTTGGCACCGACGAATTGTAATAAATCATCAAGTGGGCACAAGAGACATCAACACGGTGTACTACTACATCATGTGCATTATCTTCTCTCTTTCTTACTTGCATTTTTTTAAAAACATCGAAGGAACAACATTTTAAAAACTTGAAATATATACCTTTTATCTGCAATTAAATTCTTTTGGAATCCATTGAATTCGTAAATTCAATAGCACAACCCTCTAAAATTTATTTTATAAGTTTGAAATTCTTCTAGAAACAAAAAAAAAAATACTAGAGATAAAAGTGGGCCTGCAATGAAAGTTTAATGACTGAATGGGCAGTTTAGGCCCAACAACTAACTGAAAGTTTAATGACCGTATGGGTACAAGTTTAATGACCGAATGGGTACAAGTTTAGGCCCAACAAGAAACTGAGAGTTTAATAACTGGGTGAAAGTTTAGGCCTAACAACCAACTGAAAGTTTGTGCTCAATAATAGTAAATATGAGATGGGGTTAGTGAATGCAAGAAGTGATAGCAGATCCTGAAGTGGAAACTTCAGAGGATATTTTGACAAAGCATTTCAAGAGGCAGGACTTGGACAAAGTGTTGGACTCGTTGCGAGAGATTGGTGAGCCGGGAAAGAGTGAGGCAGATAGAGTCCTCTGCTTTCAGGAAACTCAAGAACGAGAAGAGAAACAACCATTTGCAGCAATACTTAGTTGCATAATCAAAGTATTTTGTGCATAGAACCCGAGTATACTTCGTTATACAAGCAGTAATTGTTTTCTTAGCATTTACTATTTTTGTGGCGACCAGATGCAACTTTGATTTACAAAGCAGGTGAGAACTTATCTGCATTAATATTAAAGTCACATTTTCCTAAAGACAAAGAACTAAAAACGAACAACTTGTTTTCACTTTTTAAAAGTGTTTGGTAATAATCATCTCTTTCTTCTATCTCTCAGAGTGTTCTTCTTTCACATCTTTCAGTATTAATGACATCGTGTAATACGAGCAATGGTCTTAGTCACTATCATTGTTTCATAATAGGATAAAAAGGATAGTAATTTTCATTTTTTTCTATGTTCAGGTGTTGCCTCAGGAATTTTAGATTATGGCAGTAGCTACACATTGTTTCTCTTCACCCTGTCTCTGGAATCACAAGTGATGATGGTAGTGGCTAAATATTGAGGTAGTATAAACACGAGTATAAAAAATAAACTATTCATTCACATAATCAATATATAACAATTAAATAAATATTTGTTTCAAATGGTGTTTTGTTCTTTTAAGTTTCTTTGTTTTTTTTTAGTTTAATTGACGTTTGTTCAAAACAAAGAGCCAACTACGAGATTAATTGGCCGACTGATAATTCAGAGATTAATTGTAATATTGATATTATTCAGCGCTTCGGCCGACCTGATGATATTGATGCAACTTTTCATGTGAAGTACAAAGATATACATTTTTACTCGAAATAGAAAAAACATGGTGATCACTACAAAAAAATAAAATAAAGAAAGAATAAGTAGCTGCATTTTGTCACCTTTCACAAAATTGTGGCTCTTGTATTTTGCTGTTCGTGTTGGACAACATATGGCGTAGTTTTTTTTTTTGTTTCGTGCAACTATTATACATTTACTTCTTATATCTTTTCATTTTGCCAAAACACTTAATCGCAACATATTAGTCATTAATTATTCAACTACAGTGATAACTAGCTATATTTTTTTAATTTATGCTGTGCATTAACACTAATAACCACAGTCATTGTTATGTTTTGGTCCACGTCAAGTTTGTGTTTCTCAACACTCGGACTTTGTTACTTAGCTACGATTAAATATCTCTCTTGTAACGTACTGACTATCGTCATGAGTGTAGGGTTATACAAGTTCCTTTCATGCAATATTTAGATTAGAACTATAGAAAGAAAAAGAGATTAAAGGTGGTGGAGGCAGTGAGACCCACGTGACGTGGGTGATGCGTTGGCTAAGAGCATGTTTATTGCAATAACCCCTAAGTGGGTTCTTAGATAATATTTTAATATTAAAATTTAGATAAGGGATTATGTTAAGAAACAATTAAAATTAGTCATCCATTGGTGGTTTCTTAAGTTAAGGGTTCTTAAAAAAAATTTATTAAATATACACACAATGTGATCGTGATACATACATAATCTCGTGATACAATATTCCACATACACACAATGTGACTATGAAACAATAATACAATGTGTGTCTCTGGTGACTATGAAACAATAATACAACACATGACTATGAAACAATAATACAATGTGTGTCTCTCGTGATACAAAAATATAACACACACATAGTCGTCACACACATAATCGACACATATAAGACATATGTAGACCTTCTACGACTACAATGGAAACATTATATGAATATGAAAGAGCATCAATATATTGAAGTCATGGTCATCAGGATGACAGCTGCATCCAATCAAAAGAATGAAACATATAGAAGAACTCAAAATTAGACTATCATTGAATTTACCTACACCATGCTAGTAACTACAGCTAAAGATACAACTCCATTCAATTACAGCTAACTCAGTATAAGTTAAAGGAGTGAAAACTCACAGAATAATCGGAACAGAAGACTGCAGACAGTAGATGGAGTGCTTCAAACTTCAGGGCATTGTGCAAGACCGCAAACTGCCGTGCAACAGCAGCAACCTGAACAACATGAAATTTTAACTCCAACTTAAGCACGGAAGCTTTGGTAATCATTGCAAAAAAAGAAAAGAAAATAGTCAAGTAAGTGGACTCACCACCAAAGACAATTCAAAGAAACGTTCAATATTCATGCTCTCGCTGGAAAGCTTGCTAACCAATAGCTGCAGAATCTTTATAGCAACCTCCATAGCATGTGAGCCTGAATAACATTCAACACATTAGTTAAAACTATTCTCAAATCCATCTAGCCTCAGCACACGGCACACTTTCTTTGACACCGGTTATATATAACCAACCCCCCATCAGGAACTTCTTACTAAAAACAAAGAGCATTCACTACTATCTAATGTGCATTATATAAACCGTGAAACAATCCAAAGCAAAGGAAAAAAGAAGTTACCATCAGGTAGATCAGACATCTGGGGAGCTATCACTCTCAAGCCTCCAGAGTTTATCAAAGCCATGACACCAACTTCACAAGCCGTGGACACCAAATACAAAAGCTTGTAGCGTTCTTAGAGAATGTTAGTCGCTGGTCTAAAATTTCCAAAATCCAAAGTCTTAAACTTTAAAGAAGCCACACTATGCAAAAGCTAGAAAGACGCATAAGCTATCACATGTTAAAGAATGAGGCGATCTAACATACCTTTCGACATGATTTCGAGAATAAGGGGAATCTGGGAGACCATCTCAACTGAAGAAGTTATTTCAGGGACACGGCAGAACGCAGCAAGAACTGTAACAGGCAGCCGCAGATACACACCATGATTCTCACCTCCATCGCCACTACCTGCAATCAAAAACACTCAAACAATCAAACTTCAGAGAGCAACAAACGCTTTCTATAGAGCTACAGATTACTCTTTCTACAAATTCTCGACTTACTTTCAAAAGCTTAAGGCAATCATCAAGAGACGGAGATTGTTCGTCCTGCGGTTCCGCCATATGAGAGGAGAGAAACGTCGAGAAAGAAAGAAGCAACACGACACCGCTATTCTCTCCAATTATTTTGCGACACGTGGCTCATAAGAACCGTGCCTTCACGACCTTAATTAAGAGACGCCTCTTCGGTTAATAGCTATTTTTCTTTTATTTTTAAACCTAATTAACCTAAGATCCTATGCTAAGAAACACCAATAAACATGCTCTAACTTGCTTCCTTAAATTCCAAATCCAAATATGAACCATTACTTTTCTATTAAAACGTCGTTTACGCTAATTGTCGTTTATACACTCATTTCACATATTTTCTTCAAAAAATATACTCATTTCACATAGAACACAAATATTCACGAGGCCTATAACCCTTCTATTTGTCTACCATTCGTTATAGGGATGGAACATCACATAATTGAAAATTTTAAAATTTTAATTTCATTTTCTTTTCTGTAATTCTAGCAGATTAGTCAATGAGTTAATTTAATCTATGCAAAGCAAATGAAGATATGCAAATGTTGAATCTAATCTTTTGTAAAGTGAAAGAAACATGAAAACCGATATATACTCTTTCCGTTTTAAAATGTTACATATTTTAAAATTTTCACAGATTTTAATAAAACACACTAAATTTGCATAATTTTTTTTGATTATTTTTTACTTATAATTTTAAACTAATAAAAATCTAATAAGTACAATTAAGTTTTTAAAAATTTGCAATTAGTTAATAAAACATGCATTTAAAATGTAAAAATTAAATTTTTCTGAAACAATTTTTTTTTAAAAAAATACGTAACTTTATGAAATGGATCGAGTATATGTTTATTTACTATTCATCACCTCATTTTCAAAAAAATATTTTCACACTAAAACACGGTAAATAAAAAAAACATAATCCGATTCCAAGATTAGATAATTCTGCTTAACATCCGCGAAAACTCGCGAACCTTATCCATAATCAGTTTTTTTTTTTTAATCCCTGACCGACTCCAACTCATTATCACAAAAACCAACCGTCAGATCTAAAAAACTTTTCAAATCCAAATCGAACGGTCCAGATCTCCTAACGAAAGAAACAAACAGCCATCTCTTCTCCTCCAGAAGAAAACTCTTTCCTTTTTTCATTTTTCCTTATAAATTTTCTCGTGCAAGAGAGAAAAAAAAAACAAAAGCCCTGCTGGCGATTAAAGATTGCTGAGAGGACACGTTGTCTCCGTGAGAAAGAGAGAGAGTTGCTTTTCCTCTTCTTGAGTCTCTTCTCGTTCTAAATTTGATTACTTTTCTTCTAATGGCGGAAGCAGCAATTAGCAGAACGAATCTGATCTTCAGAGGAGCTTGCGTGACTCACCACCACCATGCAGATGATTACTCTGTCTCATCATCACCTGTGAGTTTCGGTCTGAGAAAGAGCTTCTCTTCTCTCAAGCTGAAGCCTCCGAGACAGATCGATACTCAATTCCAGACCTTCACAAGGAGCTCCCGAGCATCATCCATCACAGCTCAGGTAATTATCCGCACATGCGAGATCTAATTCAGATGAAATCGACACTAAAGATTATTCCTTTTTAGGGTTTGACTTGTGATTTAGCCATTTAGGGTTTTCGAATTGGTTTCTTGGATCTGTTAAAAAAAGTTATTAACTTTTATGTATGCAGACGACGCTGAGGATCGGGACGCCTCAGAAATGGTGGGAGAAGGGTCTGAAAGAGAACATGAGAGAGATCTCTTCAGCTCAGGAGCTTGTTGACTCTCTAACCAACGCTGGTGATAAGCTCGTTGTGGTTGACTTCTTCTCTCCTGGCTGCGGTGGATGCAAGGCTCTTCATCCTAAGGTATGATAATAAAGATTCACTTTTTTGGATGCTAGAAAAAAGATCAAATTTTTATAATCGTTATGAATGTTGCAGATATGTCAGTTGGCAGAGCAGAACCCTGATGTGCAGTTTCTTCAGGTGAACTACGAGGAGCACAAGTCCATGTGTTACAGTCTCGGTGTCCACGTCCTCCCTTTCTTTCGATTCTACCGTGGCGCTCACGGTCGTGTCTGCAGCTTCAGCTGCACAAATGCTACGGTAACGTTTCTCATCATCTCCACATTAACTCGAGAGATCATCATTCAGTTATAATAATCATCTATTTTTTGTTTGTTATGTTCAGATCAAGAAGTTCAGAGATGCATTGGCGAAGCATAGTCCAGATAGGTGCAGCCTCGGACCGACCAAAGGGCTTGAAGAGAAGGAGCTTGTGGCGCTTGCGGCCAACAAAGAACTCAACTTTAGTTACACACCGAGGGCTGTACCAGTTGAGGAAGAAGAAGCTCCCGTCCCCGCTTCAAAACCAGGTCTTGCTGTTCCTCATCCATCGATGAGCGCCAATGATGAGAAGACATTGGTCTCCGCAGGGAGATGATATGGTTCTCTGTGAGCGAATAAACATTTCTCTGTACAGTTTGGTAGTACTAGCAACTGGATATATATGTTGCAGTACCTAAAAGTTGTAAGTTCTTGGAGCAGCCGGTTTAATGGGGGTTTAGTTTTTTTTCGGGTTCCCCTGAGCAAAACCGGTTTCATGTGGTTTTCCTAGAGCAAGACCAGTTCCTATGGTTCTCGAGTTTTGCTCAGTTCTTATGGGATTGAGAGTGGAAGGTCGTGTGCACACAATGGAAGCTTTCTGCTTCAATCTGCTTCAGTAGGATGCTTTGTTTCTTTGGCTTGTTTTTTTTTTTTTAACTGCTTTAAGGTATTTCTATGCAAGTAAAAACATCCAGTGAAAATTATGTTGCAAATATCACTCAATGGATTTGGTATTTTATATAATGTTTTAAAGGTCGTTTATGAAGCTATTAAAGTTTTCAAATGGTGGTGTGTGACTTGTTATCTCTTTCATATGATGGGTTAATTTACATTCGTTAGTTTAGCATTCTTTTGTCTAATTTATTATTGCGTGTGTTTACTTGTTAAAGAGTTCTTTGGCTTATGTCAAAAGAAGTTGCGAGTGTTTCTAAACGTTTGCAAACGTTGAAAAGATTTTGCAATCTGGGAGATGAAATTGAATCGGCAGAGAAGGTTCGGGTGATATTGCAACTTTGATATGATGGAGACTTCTTTGACATAAGAACCGAATAAGCACCCGAGTCATAATACAAAAAGAGATCTTTGTAAGCGACAACATTTTAGAAAAAAAACTTAGCAGTAGAAAAACTATAGGATTCGAAAAGGTAACAAAAGTTGAAATCCTATTGAAACACTCCAAGTCTGATCATTCTAGCATCTGATCAGTAGATACTTTGCCACCAGCTTTCTGGCTTTTCTTCTTGTTGCCTGCTTACAAGGAACATATTTGTATCAAGTAAACAATAGGCATTGAGATCAAATGAGATATAAGAGAGCCTGCAAACTCAATGTTTACCTTTATTCTTTAGTTTATTGAGCTTTATTGTCTTCTTCACGCTAAATTTTCTTGCAGGTTTCTCGGAGTCTTCTGATGCAACTATGAGACGAGATCAGAAAAGCAAGTTTTAGTCAAGCAATAATGAAAAAATAAAAGAAGTTGCAATATCAAAGAAAATGCAAACAAAGCCTTGACAACTAAGCCCAACTCAAAAACACTATTTTAGCGTGATTTTGACACAAAAACCTTCTCCATCCCAACACTAAAAATTACACCGTTTTAGTGCAACACTATAATTTTAGACCAAATTTGATGCAACAGTATTCATCCCACTAAAACAATATTCACTTATTTTATTAATAAAATAGACAATTAAATAAATAATAAATAAAAATATAAATACATATAATATTATAAAAAAGTTTTTAACTTGAATTTTAGTGTTATGGTTGGAGAGAACTTTTTTTTAGTGCTGAAATTAAACTAAAATAGTGTGATTTTGACACTAAAATAGTGTTATGGGTAGGAGATGCTCTAAGCAAGGAAGTTTCAGATTTCAAGTTCAAACTGCTTGCAATCTCTAAAAAAATTTTTGAAGTCAAAGAGATCAATTAGAGACAAGTCAAAAACAAAAAGGTCAGTAAATTTAACCTTCAGCAGAAGCCATCTCTACGTCCTCCATAGTAACAAGACCCTTCTCCACCATCTCTTTCTGCTCCTGTTACCAACCAACGACAATTATTATTAGTAACACTTTCTACTCAATTTTGAAAAAAACTAACTAAGTGGCAATAAGGCTTTGTTAGATTCTTACTCTGCGCCATTTGCGAAGGAGTTTTTTCTGACGTTTACCGGAGACGGCGACAACGGGAGCTCTGGTCTTCAGTTTATTAGTGAGTGGATCGCCGTGGATTGCTCGCTTCCTATCCGCCTTCGCCTCTCTCTTCTTCTTCGCTATCTCATTGTATTTCGCCATTGATGATTCTTACCCAAACAGAAAAACCTTCTCGCCTCCCACTTGAAAACTCTTAATAGAAGTTCTCTTCCTAATAAAACCCTAAATCCACTACTCTATTTGGGCCTTTGCCTTGTCTCTTATTTGGGCCTTTTCTAAAAATCTTTTATTGTTGAACCAAGCCCACATGTTTCGAAACTCATTGGGTTATTCTAAGACTGCCGCTAGCAGGCCCCTTGCTCAAAGGTTAATCCATGTAATTTGTATGTACACTAAAATTGTAAATAAAAACAGTTTTTACGAGCTAAAAAAAGGGGTGATTTTACCCAATATTCATAAGAGTTCAAAAAATTAAGAATATAGCCATTGAATAGTTGATGTGACAAATAGATCCAAACCTGGACATTTTTCTTCTTCTACTCTCGTGCGCGTGAGTATATGCGCGTCACATTGTGTGGCAAACATGACTGAAATATACTATATTATAAATCATATAATATAGTTGAGCACTTATACAAATACACATGGTGAAAAGAGAAACATGTTACCAACGTTAACAAAAACACCACACCAGCAATAATATTCTAGACTATACAATCTATAGGTTAGTCGAAGCAGAAACACACCAGAGTATCTACCAAATTTCTTATGCTACCAATCATAATAGAATGAAACAAAAAAAAAAATACAATTTAGTTTATTTTCTTAGATCATTTTGTAACTGATAGCAGTAAAAGTGAATGTATAAAAAAAAAAGCGGCTGGTGAAGAGATGTTGTTGTTGCTACGTAAAGTAAAAGAGAAGAATATGTGGTGGGAGGAGGAAAATAACCTACTGGAGGTGGAAGAGATGACAATTGGTGACAATGGTCGAAGAGAAGATGGCGGCGGCGACAAAACAATCAGTAATAGTGATGGTGACAATAATATGATCGATGTGAATGACGAAGAAAAACAAAAAAGACAAGAAAAAATGTGCGAGTTAGATATGATGTTGCACAATTTGGGATATAGAATAACTTCAGGCGGGACAGAAGGTTAGCCGATACTATACTATAAAAGTATGTATTATAGTATCTACTAACGTAAACAAAATATCCTACCTACTTAATTCACTGGGGTACGTAAATGACGCCTGAAGAAACACAAGAAACTACTTCGAACCGTGAGAGGATCACAATTGTGGAATTTAGTATAACAGACCCACATATACGCTAGTTGTTGCGTAAGCAGTTGAAAGTCATTCTATACTATCAAAGATAATAGTATATAAATGACACAGCTGGTATATAATACAAGAACATATAAATAGTGAACAAGAAGATAGTACATAAAATGTTGATATAAATAACCAACTGACGGGACACAACTGGTGTACAAATATGACTGAAAAAATATGGGATCCCATTAGCATAATTTGTCTTTAGCTGCGACTCAGCCAACTGCTCATGCTGAGCATCTGAAAGAGCTAATTTTATGATCTCTATCCATCCTAAATTGAAGTAATTGTTGATTATTTTTCGCCCGCCTGGTTGGTTCGTAACTAGCCAACTGCCCATGCTGAGCATCTATGATTATAAAATAGAATAGAAGAAGAGAAGAAGATGAGACGATGAGTGCCGACGGTTTTTGAGGAAAAAACAATGCAATTGATCAAGCAGTGACAAAAAAATTAGGAGGCAGAGCAAGAGATACAATTTGTAAAAGAAGAGAAAGAGAAGTGTATCATACTATACTGTAATTTAAATATAGTATGGAACATATGACGCGAGATACTGTTCATCTTCCCCAATCCAATCATAGCATTATTCTTCATATTCGTAAAGATATTGATTCACATATTTACCTCATTGTCAATGAAATTGTTGCTTGACCTCATAATTCTAGTCCTTTATGCTATAAAATCATCTTGGAATTACCTTGATTTCTTGACGTGTGCTCTACAATCGCTCACGCCGCTTTGAAAATGGAAGATACTTTGTAGCCGTGACTTTGAAGAGCCAATTGATGTCGCTCTGAACAATCATTATTCGCCGGGTCAACCATTTTTCCTTCTAACGCACAATCGTTTTATTCACCTAGATTTTCTGTTTCGCATGCGAGAGGTTCGTAAGTAAACACACTTTCCAACTGTCAGATTAAAAAATGATTTTCAACCTTTCACGCGCAGATGAAAGATATTGTTGGAATATTTCATAAAATTATACAAAATATCATAGCATAAGTTGTAATGGTTATATATATAATCTTTTTTTGCTATGTACATGTCGCATATTTCCCCATAAAAAGGTCAACAAAGCTTTCAAATTTTAAAAAGAAAAGAACGCTTTAGTTTAAAAATTATATAAGGTTGATTTTCTAGATGAAATTAAAAACACTGGACTATATTTCGAAAGATTAATGAAAAGCTATGCATTTTATAAGAAAATGAATGACATAAATTGGATTCAAACTAAACTACCAATTTTTTTTAATAGATTTCAGTAACTCTGATTTTTCTTTTATTAAAAATTTGGATGATTTTTAGTTAGATGTTTTTTTTTGGATAAAATTATCCAATTTGTTTTTGTTTAATCAAATTATAGTAAAATTAATTTCCTGGAAAAAGACCACTAGATGTGTAGTAAGTAGCTCAACTTTCCCATTTATACCATAAACAAGGTTGACTACATTCTCTGGTTCAATTTAGTATGGAAGAATACCCAGTATGCTCTTATAGTATCTTTGACCTTTGCTGAATGGAAAAAAGGAAATAAATAAAAGAAAAAACTGTAATTTGACTTTTTTACCAAAACTAGTCACGTCTCTTCCTGTCCTAAAAATCAACTTTTAAACATCTGAAGCCAAAACAATCTCCACACATCTCAGCGCGGCCAACAGTTTTAAATCCCCGACCATCCGTTGCCAAAGGTTCTGTCTCCCACAACCCAAACCCTAACAAAACGCTCTCTTGCGCTCTCAGTGATCACTCTTGTCTCTCTGCACTGAGAGTTGCACCAGGATTCTCTCACTTTTGGTAAAGCCTCTCTTCTTCTCCTTAGCCTTAACCTTATCGCCCTCTCCTTTTTTTTTGTCATGGAGTGGTTCATAGATCTTAAGGAGTGTTTGATATTCTCTATGTGTGGTTGATGAGAAGTCATAAAATGATCAGACCTTATCCCAAAATTTAATCAATACCTTTCCATGCGGTTCGTCGTTGTAATTTTCAAACTTGGAGTGTTAGGAGAATGATATGAATTTATATTTCATCTTTTAGGGTTGCATGTTTGCCTTTTCAACTAGAATTCAATTATATCCTCTTTATAAATAAATGCCTGATACGGTTTATGCACACATGTACTTGTTAGCTTCTACGCGTGGACGACCAATTATTTAAACTTGTAACTGACTGTTTTGGTTAACAATGGTTTTTCAGTAGGAAGTGAAGGGAAAAGTACTCCTAGAGATGGATGCAAGAGAGGAAAACGAGGATCCAATGGAGATGCAAGATGACCAACAGATGGAAGAAAACAACAATCAAGATGAGGAGATGCAGGATGTTGATACAAGATCTGAAAGTTGTGTTTCTCTTTCTGATGATGAAGAACAATTGCTGATGGGACATGATGATGAGTTGGATCTTGAGGTTAGCAACATTGATATCTCTTGCTCATTTTTGTTGTCGTTGTAGTGGCAGCATGATCTAATATAATTCTCAATTATTAGTCTATTATCATGCAGAAACCTCTGAGCGAGGAAGAGATAGACGAGTTGATTTCAGAGCTTGTGGGAGTAGAGAGTAAGGTATATATTAATCTCTTCCTTTTGCATGAGATCTTGATATGCCAATTTTAGTCTCCAGCTCTTAAACTCACTCTCAATGATTGGTCTTCAGGCGGCAGAAGCTCAAAAAGCAATTGAAGAGGAGTCTCTTGCTAAAGTAGAGGGTGAGGTTAGGGAGAAACTAGCACGCACACTCCGTGGTGTTGAGGTTAACTTATCTTTTTTTATTTTTATTACCATCATAGGCTCATAGCTTCAAGTTCCTTTGTTCTCTTCTATGAAACATCTTTGAACGTGCATGTTTTTAGCTGGATAAATCTGTATCAGCTGAAATGACGACTTTTAAAGACGTATGGGAGGAAACTCTTGATAATCTTGAAGTTGAAAGTGCAAACTTGTTGGTATGGTTCCTCTATTTTTCACAAAATTTAACAATAAGGTTTATTTATCATTCAAAAAAAAAACTTACAAATTGCTTTTTTTTAAAGAACTTACAAATTTATTTTCTCCCTTTTTCTTTCTCAAAGGAACAACTTGATGGTGCTGGAGTCGAACTTCCAAAGTTGTACAAAATGATTGAAAGTCAAGCCCCTAGTCGTTGCCACACAGAATTTTGGAAAAAAAGAACCCACTGGGTTGGGACTCAGGTAACAGAAGAAACAGTGGAATCATTGGCAAACGCAGAGACTTTTCTTCACACACACCGTCCTGTCCGAAAGTAGGTTTTGTTTTGTTTTGTTTTGTTTATCTTCAACTTTTAGTAATGCAACTGGATGGTATATATATCTAAACATATTCTGGTGTAGACGACATGGGATACTTTTGGAGGAGGGAGCTAGTGGGTTTCTGGAGAAAAAGTTTGCTGATGATGGTGTTAAAGAATCTCTAGCTGGACCATCTGAACTTGACTGGTCATCTCTCAACAAAGTTTTTACGGAAAAAAAAGATGAGGCTGTCTCCTTTGGTAGTAAGAATTGGGCTTCTGTTTACTCGGCAAGCACTCCACAACAAGCTGCAGCCATGGGATTCGAGTTTCCAGGAGTCAATGAGGTTAAATTTTCATCTATATATGCTTTTATTTTTCTTGATATATAGTCCTGATGCTGATGATGATTTTGAGTATAATTCATCTGCTGAATTTTCTTCGCTCCAAGTAAAAAAAGCGTTAAGCATGACGTCTCAGACCTACTTGCCATAATAATTTTATGAAATTTTTATGGTCCATTGTTGTACCCTGATCAGGATAGGAAACACAACTTACACTATAATGTAGGTTTTTAATTATTAAGATAAAAACAGTAAGCCAACTTGATGTCAAATAATTATCAGGGAAAAGCATTAAGCCAAGTTCATTCATAAAAAAAAAAAAAAAAAAAAAAAGTTCATTCATATATATGATGCAAGACATTATTTACAACCTTGGGAGGCAAGTTATCTTTGAAGATCTCATGTTGGAGATTTTAAAATATCGGACTTGATAATCCTATATCATAGCCATACTAGAATGATTTTCACAGTATTTTTTTTTTTCAGGTGGAGGAAATTGAAGAGATTGATGCAGTCTTGGAAGGTACCTTTTTTGCTGATGCAATGGAAAACGAAAGAGAGCTTGCCCTAGCTGAAGAACAAAAGAAAAACTATAAAAGGGTAATTATCTTCCGACCTTACTTCTTTGATATATGTGAATAAGCATTCTACTTTTGGAAGTATTACCTTTTCTGGCGGCTTCTTAATATGACATTAAATCACCAACAGGTCAGAGAGGATGATGATATAAATATTGATCGTCAACTTCGACTTCATTTGAATCGGAAGAGACGCAAGACAAGATCTAAACAGGTCTGTTTTGCATATCATTTTCTTCTTCTGGTAGTATAGTGTAGCCAGGGGCGGATGTTGTTGGTTACCAACGGGGTCACGTGCCCCCAGTTCATTTGTTATTTTCCGTAACTAATCTTGTGAGAATGGTTTCTAACTCATTCAAATCCTGTTTTAGTGCCCCCAACTAGTTCAAATTTTATGATGGTGTCCCCAGCTATAAACTCTCCTAGATCCGCCACTGAGTGTAGCATATGTTTTATTGAAAACTTCTTGGGGTTACAATTTAGGTAGCGTCACCCGTTATCTGTAGGGGATAATGAAAATATAAGTCTTAATTAGTTAGTGAGCCTGGTTTTCGAGAATTAGTCTCATATTGTTTGTGTTTTGCGGTAACTTTTGTCTAGTTAATATTATGCTGACTTTCATGTAATATAAGATATAAATTTACGGAGGAATATACCTTTTTAGGCTCACGTCGGAGTGTTCATATGATTTTATTTCAGGTTATCAGGCACGAGGCAGAGAATAGTGATGATGAGTCTGCGTGTTTGTATGAGAATAACACTGTCCCTAACCGAGCTAGCATTGTTGGTATTCCAGATGACGCTTCAAGTGATGAACATATAGACTGCAACATGGTTGTGGGAGGTAACTCTCATTTAGAGTTTTTCAGGCATATTAAGAAATCATTTAAAAATCTATTTTACCTTCTATTAATATACCAAATATTGGTTCTCTTTAATTAATATACTAATACAATGAAGATAAAACTATACTCTTATTTAAAATTCTGCAATGAAAATACAAAATGACGTTCTTTTTGAAACAAAAATAAAACACTTTTTATGACAGAGGGAGTATTAGATTTACATTTATAGCAAGTTCAAAACCTTTTGTATATAAATTAACAGTTTGTGTGTCATTGTTATTGTTTTGGATACTAACAGAGAAACAAAGAACTATGAGTGGTTTGCAAGACGAAGTAGATGGCTACCTCCATGAGGTAACTGTTATAGACTTCTCAGCTTCACTGTATTATTTGTCATGATTCTAATCATGTCTTTCCGCCAGGACTGGTGGGTGGACTCGCTTGACAAAACTAACTACAAGGACTCGGACTATAGTGGCAAAATGATCTTGCTGCTGGATATTTTAACCATGTGTGCTGATGTGGGTGATAAGGCCCTCGTGTTTAGCCAGAGTATCCCAACACTGGATCTCATAGAACTTTATCTTTCAAGGCTACCTCGTAATGGCAAACAAGGAAAGTTCTGGAAGAAGGGTAAAGACTGGTACAGGTTAGTATCTTGTTCTTTCATATTATAGCATCATGGCGTTGAACAGGACCTAACTTCTCTTGCATGGATGCAGAATTGATGGAAAAACCGTAAGCTCAGAACGCCAGAAGTTGGTTGATAGGTTCAATGAGCCTGAAAACAAAAGGGTGAAATGCACACTAATCTCAACCAGAGCTGAATCCCTTGGGATTAATCTTTATGCTGCTAACCGTGTGATCATAGTCGATGGTTCATGGAATCCAACTTATGATCTTCAAGCTATATATGGAGCTTGGAGGTATGGTCAGAAGAAGCCAGTATTTGCCTACAGGTTGATGGCACGTGGGACTATTGAAGAGAAGATATATAAACCGCAAGTGACTAAGGAGGGGCGTGCTGCAAGAGTTGTGGATAGACAACAAGTGCATAGGAACATCTCCAAAGAAGAGATGTTGCATCTTTTTGAATTTGACGAAGCTGAAGATAGTCAAAACACTTCACAGAAGGTTGGTTGCTGCTCAGACAAGATGATGGAGAACTTACTACAGAGACACAACCCCAAGTAAGTTTGCAAGACAAATCTGTCTTTGGTTTTCAACGCTACTTGTCCTTATGACTCTCACACTCTGTCCTTTATTTTACTATGAGTTGGATCTCTAGTTTACATGAGCATGAGACATTGCTAAAAGAAAATGAAGAGGAGAAACTGACAAAGGAAGAAAAAGACAAGGCCCGGGAAGTTTACAGGAGAGCGTTTGAGTGGGAAGGAGTTCAGCGTGTAGCTCCAGAGCTCCAAAAACCTTTGCCTTCACCACAAACAGTGCCCCCACGGCTCCCAAAGAGGTTCAACAGAAGTCGTTTTGTGATCCGCAACTGCACTAGAACGGCGCATCAGCGTACATTCATAGCCCAAGGAAGAAAAGTTGGTAGCAGCACGGTTTGTGGTGAGTGTGGGCTCGTCTTAACGTGGGAAGATGTTACTACACCTGCGCACAAAATAGATTACTTTTGAAACATTGCAAAAGAGCTTGAGTTTGCTTTTTGCTTATTTTAAGTTTGGAACTGAAACCAAGATAGAGTTTACTTGAACTCATGCTGAAACTTGTGTCTTATAAACCTAAAGTGATTTGAGAAGTTTTAAGAGTAACTAGCCTTGTGCATTCGGTTATTGGTTCGATTTTGGTTTGATTATTTCGGTTTTCGATTAGGTTTGGGTAAAAAATTGGAATCTGGCTAATACCTGAGGTAATTTTGGATCTCAATCGGTCCGGTTAGATTCTGAATTTTTAGTTTATTCGGGTTAAAGATTTAAAATATTTGGGGTTTTCGGATTAAATATCAGATTTTTCAAGTTTTGAATTTTTTTTTAATAGTTCGGATAATTTTAAATATTTCGATTAAAATTTTTTTTGGTAATTTATTTTCGGTATTTCAATTTATAAATAATATTTTAAAATTATTTGATTTTTTCAAATTAAATATAATTAATATTTATAAGTTTACAAACTATATTATAGTTAATACCTATTCGATATCGGTTTGGATAATCCAAATCCAAACCAAATCTCATTTTTGGGTTCCATTCTGGATAAATGCGCACAAGCCTAAGAGTAACCATCATTGCAAGGTTGTGCTTATCCCATTTTGAGTTTGCAAATCACTGTTCGAGATTTCGAATATACAACTTACATAACCATATAACTGACATAAAACTTGAAATCTGAGGCTGAAGATAATACAGTTAAGAGAAATAAACGCAAAAGAGTGACCAGAAACATAACAAGACACTGGAACATACTAAACTAGTGGAGACAAGACATAAGCTAATCTCTAATTCAAACCAGTTCAGACTTAACAAAACTTGTTTCCTGTACAACCAACAAAAGAACCTTGAACACATTTTCCCTACACTTCTCTCAAGAGTTTCCACTGCCTAAGCTTCTTCCGCAACTCACCAGCCTCACTCCCCATTCCCATCTCCTCCACACCTTTAACAATCGCTGTATATATCCTCTCATCCGGCTTACACCCACTCGTCAGCATGATCTCAACAACCTGCACCGCCATCTCCATCTCTCCCTTCTTGCACAGCCCCTGAACCACCAACCTATAAGTACTCCCTCTAATCCCATTCCCTCTATTACTCGTCTCCTTCAAAACCTGACTCGCTTCCTCAACCAAGTTCGCCCTGCAGAACCCGTAAATCAAAGACCGGCGCGTTATATCATCAGGACACACTCCAGCCTCCACCATCTGATTGTACAGCGCCAACGCTTTCTCCATCATACCCTTCCTAGCCAACCCATCGATCACGGAGTTGTAACTGATCAGCCCAGGAGAACAACACCTAGTCTTCCTCAGCAAACCAAGCAACACCATCGCCTCGTTGACCATTCCCTCTTTAGACATTGCTCCAAGAACCGTGTTGTAAGTGACGATGTCAGGCGAACATCCCTGCTCCAGCATCTGGTAGAAGAAATCGATCGCGCGGCTCAACATCCCCGCCTTGCACAAACCGTTGATCAAGATGTTGTAAGTGATAACCGTAGGAGAGTACGAAGTCTCGTACATTATGCTCAAGATCTCATCAACTTCGTCCCAGTACCCGTGCGAACAGAGCGAATGCAAGAGCGTGTTGTAAGTCACGGTGTTGAGTTCAGCTCCGTGAGACAAAATGTGTTTAATCACCAATGCAACATCCTCCAACGTCCCTCTCCTGCAGTTAAAGTTCACAAGAGAGTTATACGTTACAATATCAGGATAACAACCTTCAACCGCCATGTCCTCCAACACCTCCATAGCTCTACCGCTCCCGCAGTACCTACACACAAGCTCCACCAGCACAGTGAAGGTGATCATGTAAGGAGGACAACCGCTCCGTAACTGACGTTTCCAAAACTCAACCGCGTCCTCCGCGTTCCCGTTATCACACATGAACCGGATCAGTGTATTGTAAGTGATCACGTCCGGAGATGTCCCGCTCAGGCTCATGTCTTCTAAGAGGGCCAAAGCGGATCTCAGATCTCCTTTCTTGCAGAGGTTACCGATGACCATGTTGTAGGTGATGGTGTCCGGAACTCCACCGGACATCACCATGATTTTTAAAATGCACATTGCTTTGTCCGTTTGGTCGATTCTTGCTAGGCCGCGGACTAGGTTGGTGCAGGAAGGGAAGTGAGGGAGTTGGTTGTGACGAGCCATGACCTCGACGAGTTTGCAGGCGTCTGTTAGCTTCCCGTAGGTGCAGAGGCTGTGGAGGATGTCGTTGTTTGCGTCTTGCTTGTTCTCTGTGATTGGTCCATCTGATGAGAAAACCATCCTAGGTGGTTTCACTTTGTTGGTGGCGGCTCTATAGTGATCATCATCTACAGTAGGGTCAATGCAGAGACTGCTACTGTGCAAGGTAGTGTATCGTAGAACGGTTTCTTTCTGCACGGAACGGAAACGAGACGGGTTTGGAATGTGCAAGAAGTGGGCCTCGAGTAGGAGGTTTGATGACGTCATCTCTCGAAAATTTAGAACCTTTTTTTTGACAAAAAGCAGAGAACACTTTCTGTTAGAATCTCATAACCAAACTTGTGGAATCCAAAAAAAAAAAAAACAAGAAATTGGTATAAAATCATTAAACTAGAGATAGGTTTGAGCAGGTAGCAGTGGAGAAACTTGTTTTAAGATAACGAATCTGGAGAAATGGGGAAGAGTGTAAGAAACTCACTCACCGTTTGGTCTTCTTCTTCTTCTTCTTCGATTTTGGGAACAATGGCTGTGCGTGTTTTTTTTTTTGTGTTTCTGGGGGTTTGATATGATAAGTAGGGTTTATCCTTAATTTACAGAGTACACCCTCTATCTCTTTACAATTTTTGTTTTATTCCCATTATTTATGAAACATTCAACATTTACTACCATGTATCCCTTAATTTACAGAGTGCACCCTCTATCTCTCTATAATTTTTGTTTACTACTTTACTTCCCACTATTTATGAAATAAGAAACATTTACTACCATTTATCCTCTTTCTGATTCGGCTCCACACCACTTGAAAATTATTCTATTTCTCAAGTTATCTTCAAACGAGGTAACACATTTGTTTTTTCCCTCAAAAATTCTATCAGTTACTCTATTATTCCAGGCTTCCAGCTGTTTGGTTACTTCATAGTTGATACCAAAATTTTCCATTTTTCCATAAACAACTAATGGGGGGTAGGGTAACTCTCTTTCTTCTAGCTGTCTCTCGAAACAACAAAAGGAAAGGATAAAGAAAGAAAGAAGTTTTTTTTTTAAGATTTCCTGAGACCATTAGTTTTGGTTACTCAAGATATATAAAAACAGTGATAAAATGGAAGAAATGAGATTGACAAATTCAATTCAAATTTCATTGAGAGATCGATCGATCGATCAATCCTTGAAGTTTTCACTAAAAAGGAACTTGGACAAACAACATTCACCAGTTTAGTTTCGGCTTGGTTCCTGAATCATTTGCACTGCTTGCTGCCAAAACAAAACATCAATTCATATAAACATCAGTTTCTTAGAAAGTGTGTGTAGTTCAGACAAATATGATTATATTCTTACTTGAAAGCAAGACAATGTGTAGTGCACATCACTTGTAGTTATCTGGTGGTGTATAACCATTCTGATCCTGCAAACCGCATTCCGTGTAAACGTATTATATTTCTAAATTTTTAATAACTCTTTACTCTGCATGTAAACGCAACAATTAAGCTATGTTCATGTGAGACATACCGGGACGAGTTTTCCGGGATGACAAGAATGCCATACTCAGTTAAACTCTTGCGCAGCTTCTCAGCGGTAAGTTTTGATCCATCCTCCATATCCATGAAAATCTGAATTTCAGACAGCTAATCTTAAACAACATAGCAGTCTTGATAAACAAGTACAAGAGTTGTGACAATACGCACCATGTTGGTCTCCACGGCTGCAACGTTCACTCTAATCCCTTTCATTTGATTCAACCCTTCTGCAAAAACTTAAGTAACTGATTTTTCTATTTTTTGGCGGTTAATTACTAGTAGAGTGATTAGGAGTACGTACCAGCTAACAATTTTGTCTTCTTGTGGTCAAATTGTAACTTTGGGAGATTCTCTTGAAGTGCGACCAAAGCGGCTGCGCACAGGACGCCTATTTGTCTCATTCCTCCACCTAATGTTTTCCTTAACGTTTTCGCCTTTTCTATGAAACTCTGTGAACCAACGACTACAGATCCTATTGGAGCTCCAAGACCTTTAGAGAGACACACCTGAAGCAAGAGTGTACATGTGTGAATGAGTCTCCTTTATCTTTTAGCTAAACAATTCAAAGGTTAAAGAAGATAAAGATAGAAAAATATACCGAAACAGAGTCAGCAGCCTGTACTAGTCTATGGACTGGAACTCCAAGTGCCTAAAAAAAAAAGAAATTTAGTCTAGTGATTTGTATTAATGTCCTTATGTGTCACCAAGTTCAAACTTATGATAATGTATACCGTTAACATGGCCGGTTAGCATATGCAAGTGAAGTATTGACTTTATGCCCCCAATTTTTTTTAAACCATTTAGGTCTCCAAATTTATTAAAAAAACATTTTTATTAAAATGTTATCAAACTGCTTATGACTTCCAAAATCTTAAACCGGTCTTGTCTATTAACAAAAAAAATTGATTTTTTTGTGGTTTTAAAAAAAATGATATATTTTTTTCAAAAAAAAAAGAAATGATTGATATTACAATGGAAGCATTAAACAGGCGAGCTCCATCGATATGAAGCTTTAATTCATGTCTCTTGGCAATCTCTCCAACTTTATCTGTGTATTCCGCACTCAAACATCTCCCACCAGAGCTGCATCAAATCCTCATAAGAGACTAATAAATAAACGTGCATGCTGCTCTTGAGCAAGTGTGATTAACATGATCAAAAACTTACTTGGCGTGTGTGTTCTCCAAGCAAATCAACCTTGTTGATGGATAAAACGTGCTTCCTTTAGGATCTCTAATAGCTGCTTCTACAGCCCCCAAGTCCATTGTCCCGTCTTCTTCATTCTTGATTGTCTTGGGATGCACGCCTCCTATCGTTGATATACCTCCGTTCTCGTAGACATGGATGTGACAGTTGTCTCCAAGAATCACCTCGCTGCCTCTCACGTCGCAGTGAACCATAACGCATATGAGGTTCCCCATTGTACCAGATGGCACGAAGAGAGCCGCTTCTTTCCCCATCATCTTGGCTATCTCCTCTTCAAGATGTCGAGCCGTTGGGTCGTAGCCGAGGACGTCATCGTCTACTTCTGCGCTTCCCATTGCTTCGCGCATGGCATCAGTAGGTCTAGTCACGGTGTCTGACCGTAGATCCACAGTTCGCATCACCATTTTTATCTCAATCTACCTATATCACATTGTTTTATTTCTTTTTGGTTAGAAAGCCATAATAACAATGGTGAAGAGGAGGCACTAAACACTAAGAAACACCAACTCTAACGAGTGATGAGGCAAAAGAAAGTGATATAAACGAAAGAATTATTATAAATTAATTAATTAAAAGCCCTAACGTGTTGGATAAGGTAAGGATGGCTATGCATCAAACACTTCTAATTGTTTATAACTAATTTTAAGAATGTGTTTCAACACTTTGAAGTCAGGTCTGAGGGAAGAACCTTCACATTTGCACTACCAGTAATTGAACATTTTGAACTTGTCTTTGGGGACAGCACAATGACTCTCCTATTAAATTGCAAATTTTCTTCCGTACGAATCTCACAAAATTAAGTATTGTATAAATTGGTATGATAAGAATATTAGATGTCTCCTTCATCCTTAACATCATTAAAAGAAATTAAAGCTTATGTTCAGATTATTCTCCTCAACGTGTAGTATAATATTAACATTCATAAGGAATGTAAGAAATGAAAGAATATTAGAAGTGAGAATAATAATTTTGTTAAGATATGAAAATGATGATCATGCATCCAGATAATATATGCATATTATATAAAACTCCCTAAAGCAAGCCAAAGTATTAAAATATGTATGATTCAGTTTGTAATTAAAAACAGAGGTTTTGAAGAAATAAAATGATATTAAATTTTTAAATAACCAATACAAACAAAAGGTCTTGACTACCTAGGATGGGTAACTAATTAAAAATTGTTAAAGAAAGACGGAAAACATAAATAAATTTAAACAAAACCAGAGAGGAGAGTACCTGTGTAAATGAAGAAAGGATGAACTTGTTTCTGATTCCAACTTGAAGTTATTTAAATAACCTTGTTGTCACCTAACATCAATTTTAACACAATAATTAAAACATTAACTAACCAAACAAAACATCGTGAATCTAAGGTAAGTTTCAGATTTGTATGTTCTCTTTGTAATGGCAGAGAAAGAAGAGACAAGGATACAAACACATAATAATGATAGATCGGAAGAGGTAGTTCGAGTAGGTTTGATGCGAAGAAAGAGAGGGATGCATGAAGCTGGTCAGTGTGGTAAATAAACTAGGTTATAAGAGTGCCGCGTGGATAATTGACGTTGATATGATACCTACCTGACAACTAAAAGTAGGCCAAAGTTAGTAGCACCATTGACACCGAAACTTTAGAAAGAAAGACAACTACAAAAATGAAGAAACAAATTTAAATATATAGCAGACGACGAATCCTTTGTTTGGTTTTACTAAGAAAATGCAAAAAAAAAAAAAAAACATTAAAGAAAGTTAACGTTCACGAGAAAAGGATGAAGCTGTGTTCTATATTGGAAGCATGCGTACATACGTGTCCAATGCAAAACTGATTCACGAGATAGTCGTCGTATTACTACTACCCTCGGATGTATCGATGAACCAAAGTTATAGTATTCTCATTTTCAGTTTATCTAAGGCCGTCTCTTTTATATATTGTTGAATCTAACTATGGCTATAATGTTGTAATGATTTATGTTTAAGCTTATATATTCTTCTTTTTTTTCCGGATCGCCAATTCCAAAATGTCAAATAGTGGATAGATTATTTTCATCATACACATATGTTTGCATGTAAAAGACAAAACATGAATTTGTGATGACAATGCACATCATAGCATGTATGTCTAAATTGATTATAGCCTTTTCAGAAAATAAATATCAAATACACACACAGACTATTATTACTGAAGCAATCACCAGGTGAGAGCATTATTAAACCGGAGTTTTTAGGACGTGGTTCGAAGTTATCGAAGTTAAAAAACTGTTTTTTAATTTTTAATTAAAAAAACTAAAAACTGGTTCTTAAATAAGAAATTTAAGAATCGGTTATTAGTTTTTTTAGTTAAAAATTAAGATTAGACCATAATTAACCCGGGGTTCTTAGGATGAGGTTCTTAACGGAAGTTAAGAAATTGTTTCTTAACTTCCACTAAGAGCACCATTAACCCTAGCACCCCAAATGGGGTGCTTAATTTTTTTTTTTTTTTTTCTGTTTTAAAAAAAAAAATTAAAAACGAACCAATCGCGGACCGCCACGTATCAGTGAACAATGCTAGCACCGGTGCTTAATTAAGCAGAATAAACACAGGTGCTTAGTTTTTGTGTGGATCCCACCCACTATTATATTAATTTTTGGCTAAGCACTCCCTCTAAGCACTTCCATTAATCATGCTCTAAGAATCTCACTCTAAGAATCCCGGTTTAATCATGGTTTAAGGTACACGGTCTACTACAAATCTTGGTACCGTTAATTTTTGAAAAGGATGAAAAAGATTTAAAAAAAAACGGGAGAGAACAAAAAAAAAAGAAAAGAGAACATACGTTTTTACTATAAATCAAGCTCCAACGTGTCATTTCTACTTATAAATCATGGCGTCTCCGTCTCTATCCAGCTTTAATTCGTTTTTCATTTTTTTTTCTATCTAAAACAAACTAATTTCATTTCTGTGGGATTTATTCACCACGTTTCTTTCTTCTTTTTTTTTTTTAATTTCAATGATCGTTGAGTTACAATAGTTTTGAAAGCATACGTAATATATACAAGCCAGTGTTTCAAAAAAAAAAAACGTAATATATACAAGCCCTATATACAATTGATTTTGTAGTGGCCCTACAGAGCTTAAGAAAGAAAAAAAACTGAGTGGAAACTGAACTTAGATGACGATCGAAATCATTTTAGCCGCCTGACACTTTCTTTTTAGTCGAACCAATCAGACCTCGCATCAGTGTGTAACACATCTGTCAAAACAATAACTTTTTCAGCAACAAGCTAACGTTTTTATATAATAAGTCTTTGCATATTCATTTTAAATTCTGAACCGTTTGTGTTTGATCTAGGTTGATACTTGGTACTGTCCGAGTGATATGGACACTCGAAACTGAAAGAATTGTGAGAGAAAAAAAAATAGATAGTAAATTATAATGTTTAGAAGCTAAAAACATAACATGGAGTTATGGACAGTCGATACTGACTGAATCACACTTCACACTTCACACATAGCTTTCTAGAATTTTAGTTCAACTAGCTAATACTCTAAAACTCTAAAACTCTAATCCTAATATATAAAAGATAATGGGCTAGGGTTCTGAGAATGTCCATATGAACATGGAAAATCAACCAATTAAAATGTGCAAGCTCATCTCTTATTTACATGGAAACTTTTAAATTTCTCAACGATGTTTTAAATATTCTCCATCGTTTTATCTTTCGAAATAAATTTTTTAACAAAAAAAATCATAAATTTTATTTTTGTAAATATTAATAAGAAAATAAAATTAAAATATGCCCTTTTAAATCGGATGCCATAGTTGACACCTGCATGAAATTAAAAGCAGGATTTAGCAGCGTAACTGCAATAGCATCAACGTTCATCTTTACCATTGATCTTATGGTTCTCACATCTACCACATTGATCAAAAAGCGGGGTCAGTGTCTTGAAATCCATGAGGCAACTTGTTCTTCCAACATCTTCGCATCTTCCAGGAAAATAGGCCGTACGGTGACATCTGTTAGCTTTTGCTTCTACAGTTTATATCAGCAAAGAAAGGATTTTTTTTTATATAATAAATAACGAAGTTTAGTTTTTCTTTTGATAATGCAGCAAACTGAAAATTAGGTTGATATTTATATATTCCTCAAATTTTTAGTCATAAAACGAATATTGATATATACCTTCTGGATAGCTCAAAACGAGTAACAAAATAACACAAGAAAAAATGAATAAAATATGAGATTTCATGGCTCAAATCTGATAAGAGATAACATAAACAATGATTTGTCTCCTTGTTAAAAAAGTATTTCTAATGCTCATAATATATATATATATATATATACACAACAGATAAAGTAAAAATGGTTTATTTTATTAAACTTGTGAAAAATAGAAAAATAGAGCAAGGTCAACTAAATTAACGCGATCAGCCATTTTTTTATATCTTATACTAATTTTAGAAATTACAAAATTATAACTGTCAATATGAAGATTTCTGCGAATATAGTTTTTAATGTTTTCACGTATATTGAAAAAAAATATTATTATTATAAATATATCATTTTAATATTATTTAAATTAAGACTAATTGTAATTCAATAAATTCAATGATTTAAAATAAATAAATAAATAAATATTAAAAAAAAATATTTTTCCAAATATTTTTTAAGACATCCATGATCCATCTAACTGAAATAAATTGGTTAGGGAGGATAGTATTTTACTCACAATAAATAAATAAGTAATTAAAACACTGTGTATTTATTTATGGTCTTTTATTAGAATGATGATTATTGTTAATAGTAATACTCTTTTTTTTTTTTTGAAACTTAGTTAATACTCTTTAGAGTAATTGTTGGATATGGGTCCGGATTCCCGTCCAGGCTCAAAAGTCGACTCGATCCAACGACGGACGAAGACATGAAAAGAAAGAACGCCCAGAAAAGGCCAGCTGAAAAAAAAGACCATCATCTCACCTGCTCGTCAGAACGACCTGAGAGTCAGGCGAAGCAGAACACCAAACCCTATTACGGCACTGAACCCCGCCAATCACTGTGCTGATTCAGAAACGTAATGATGGAGGAAGATGGAACGAAAGAGAAATATTTATTGACGACGAGTTCTTAGAGCAGCCGCATTAATGAACCCCCGGTTGGGGTTCATCATGTGAATTTTTTATTATTTTTTTTTTCATTTTTCGTTTGATTTTTTTTAAAAAAAAAAAAAAAATATTGAACAATAGCGGGTTGCCACGTGGCGTGGGGCTCGCTGAACAGTAACGACCCGGGTTCACTCCAGCGAATCTGCATGAGCAGGGTTCATTAAAATCCGATTATTTTAATATTTTTTCTTCTCGAAAAACGTGTGAACTTTTGTCTTGAAACTCCAATGCGGATGGTCTTAGTCTTTTCTTTTCTTTTGTATCTCCTTTTCGGCAAACCCTCAAACACTTCAATAAACAAAATTTTTGACCTGTAAACTCTCATTCATTGTTTGGTTACGTTCTTAAACTAGATTACCTGTTTTAGGATTCAACAGTAATTAGCAAAAGGTAGCCACAACATTGAAGTTCAAAATACCCCGATGATAAAGTTTTCATGGGTTGGGTCACTGGAAAAAAAAAAGATTCCCTAGGAGTGCAGAAGAACGAGAGAGGCTCAGTGACCATATATCCACTTCGGAGAATATCGGCGATAGCATTCACTTGAGCGATCTATTAACCAGTGGTTTTGCCTTCTGATGAAACAAGAAGGTTAATAGCGTAAGTAGATGGAGAGGAGGAACATAGGCAATGAGAGGCTGAGGATTTACATGCAATGCGGGGTATCAACGTCAGTACTGTTGATTTAGTTCTTGTTAACATTTTCGAAAGACTGGATTATACAGGTTATTGCTTATCTAATGAAACTATTTAATTTAGAAACAATACTCACTTTCTTTGTGAAACTATTTAATTTAGAAACTATTGCTTCAACAAAAACAAGACTAGTAATGATATGTTTACGTGCAGAACTTTGCTTCAACAAAAAAACATTACATTCTACTTTTATCAGCCGACGATGGTATTGAAAAAAAACAACATTTACGTCTCTGATTCAAGCGGACGATGCCTCACGCAAACAAGATCGTCAAGTTTATTCCCATCCATCTTGTACTGTGACACGCCTTGCATTTGTACATAGTGATCCCTTGCTTCTTTTCTCAAGCTCTTAAACGGCATCACTTCCCATTTCTTGTAATCGGACTTCTTCCTAACCTCACTCATGTCTGGAGATCCTGACACGGGTCCTTTTCTCGGGTCTGCGTCGCCCCACACCTTGCAATTGCCGAACTGTCCTAACCCATCCTTCTTCAAACTAGTTGTCTGTTGGCTCCTTTGTAGGCGTAAGGCGGAGGCGTGAGCTCGGGTTATCATTTCACGACTTGGCACGCTCGACCAGTCTTCCTTTCTCTCGGACCTCATGGGGGAATGGATCCGGATTACCTGCCAAGCAATGGTTTCTTCAGAAAGACCACAAAAGGCTTAACGTTTAGAGAGAAAAATAGAGATAAAGGTTTTGGAAAGTTATATGTACACCAAGACACTCTAGAAGTTGGTAGTATGCTCTTCCTTGAAGTGGGTTGTGCCCTTTCCTTGGCGTGGAGAAGTAACGCGTCCTACATTGATAATAAAGACACAAAAGTGAGGTATTCTCATAAAAGAGGTTTGGAAATGAGGGAGACAGCAAAGAGAGGTTTAGAACACTTGCCACTCCGTGTATCCAGGATCGACGGTGAAACCATATATGTCGACGATATCGCACATGGACAGTGCAAGTTCAATGGACTTCATCCCCGTTCCTTTGGCACCTCTTCGTAGGACAATTCCTTGGAACAGATAAACAGGGTTTGGTATAGTCTGTTACAAGATAAATACCAAACCGCATAAGAAAGTGGAAACTGTTGGAAGAAAAAGATGAGAGAAAACAGTGACCATACCTTTATCATTTCGTTGAAGTCTCGGTGGGTCACACTTTTGATTATAAGCACCTCATTGTCTGCAGTCAATGACGGGTTACAGAAGGTTACATCACAAGGGCAGAGCTGCAATGAGTGCTTGAAGAAAGATGAATCATTATATCTCTTTAGATTATGAGTACTGACCAGACCCATTGAGAATCTTAACCATGTTACGAGCCGCACCACGAACAACTAGTCGGAAATCTCTTTTCACTCCTACGTACTTGGCATACTTCTGCAATAAAATAACGTGAATATAAGCAATGCCAGTAACAAAATATCACCAATTCAAGACCACGTAGTAACGTCAACCGGTAAACTCAGCGAAATGTTAGAGATATTACCTCATTGACAGGAGCTTCATTATCTCGGAATACAGCATCATGACTGTCGATCTCTTCTCCGAACTCTGTTTTCAACAAATCTCCGGAATTTCCGACGACGGCGCATTTATGAAACTGTCTTGGGTGGAAAGGAGGCTTTGCTGGAAGGATCACATTAAGATGCTCCTCACACAATGTACGATTATAACACTTATCAGCTCCCCTGAAACCCGGAATATCAAAAAAAAAACTCAACAAGAAAGAACAAATGACACAAAGCATACAATCAGACAGAGTGTTCCGGATCATACAGCTGCGCAATTCTCATAGCTGCATAGTCCAACCATCCATTAGGGCGTACATCAAGGTATTCTCTTGTCAATACTGTAGTCATATTGCGGTACTGCATTACTCAGACAGATTAGAATCCTCAGAAGTCCCCAAACAAGAAAAGCTAATCAGAGAAAGAAAGAAGTACGAACCTGCTCCCATAAGAGAACTGCCTCACAAACATTATACTTGAACTCCAACGGTTCAAAAATCTTAAACTGTGCATTGTACTGTCATTGAAAGAAGAATATAAGTGAGAAACTTGCATCAATTGAAATCTCAAAAAAGAAACCAGACAAGTTTAAACATTACCCAAGTGCTGTTAGTGCCTTGAGGGAACTTGAGGATCAAATTGCAGTGATCGATAATATGAGCAGAGAGTCCAAGCCCTCTGTCCCGCTGCATAAACACCATAACAATTATTCCGACTCCCAACACATGCGAGCTTCCAAACTAAACTAATTCACCAGAATCCCATAAACTAGGCTCTTCCAACACGAATCAAAGTTGGAAAGAGGAAGAACAAAAAAATGGTAACATTCCTTATTGACTTCAAAAAACATGATTCTTATCGTATATGTTAGCACATTAGCTTATTTGACATCAAGAGAAAGCAAGTCTAAACCATCCAGATTAACTTCAAGATCAAATAGGTGTTAGCTTCCACAACTCATTAGATTCAAAAACAATACTCTTAACTAACAAAACATGATTCTTCTATCATCTATTAGCTTAATTCAACATCATCCAGAGAAAGCAGATCAGTATAGTTATTAGCTAGCTTCCACAACCTTTCTCACTTCACCAGATTTCAAAATGCTCAGATCCGAAAGTTCATTCATACATTACCAATACATCAAAATCAAACTTCGTTATAGCGAAAGCCGTCTCTCACGCATAAGATGCCGAAAGCGTGGGATCGATCTAAATCCAAATTACGAATCTACAACGAAACTAAGTGCTTAGCAATCAAAGAGGTAGAGAGAGAGAGAGAGACAAACCACGCACTGTTGAACGCTGGACTGAAACTCCGATAAGATCTGAATATCTTCCGGGCGAAGAATGTTTACTTTGCGATTCGCATTATCTGCGAGATGAAGAGAATCAGTAATAGTTAGGAGATGATGAAGTGTACGGAATCGAAAGAAGGAAAGTGAAAAGATGATGACCTGAGAAGAAGGAAGACTGGATGGTGAAGAGGAGAACGGAGAAAACTGCGACGGCGCATAGAAGTTGGAGAACCGTTAGCTTGCTGCGGCCGCCTTGGTGATGAGATCTCATTGTCCTTCAACCATCAAAGAGAGCGAAACGAAGCGTAAAGAAGCAACTGGGAATTGCCGCCGGAATCGCTTGATACGACGCCGTCGCGAGATCTGATCTGAGGAGGACTCAAAACAATAGATCACGTGAGCTTCCAGTTAGAATCACGTGAGCTCCTCGTATGATCGATCATACAATAACCGGAGTCGGTTCAATTAAATTAATCTGAGTGTCTTATTTAATCATATAAAAATAATTCAATTATATGCATTTTGGATTTGAGGGTCTAAATCATGTTTATATGGTAGCATTGTTATTTCATCCAAATAATTTAACAAGGAGGTGTCATTCAAAACTATAAAATAAAACAAAATATTTTGATACTAGTCTTTGCAGTGAAAACTATTTAATTTCATGAACAAACTATACAATCAAAATCCAAAGTCCCAACTATGATAAAATCACACATTGAAAAAACTTGTTTCTATATGACTACGTAAGGCATATCAATGAAACACTTGTTTATATTTTGTAAATCATGTTTATAAGTTGATAAAATCACGCTCATTGAAAAACTTGTTTCTTTTTTTCTTTTTTTTTTTTTTTTGAAACACAGAAAAACTTGTTTCTATATGACTACATAAGGCATATCAATGAAAACTTGTATCTGCATGCTTATATATATGAATAAGCATATCATTATCAACAAACGTTTATATGCTTACTATTAGGGATTTTACTATTATACAAACAAGAACAATACATCTTAGCTAGGTCGAAGAAGAAACCAAGAGTTTAGCAGTATTATTGTGTTCTTTCTCCACGAAAGGATGATCATCAACGTTACAATCATTTTCACAAGTTTGGTGGTCACTCAAGAACGAGCTGTCTCTTCCTTTGTTTGTTTCAGACAGAGTTTCAGAATGTATAACGAAACTCGAGCTTCCGAATCCTGTGATCCGACCAAAGCTTTGCTTTCGTTTTCTTTCTCTCTCGTCCTTGAAAAACGTCTCATCTTCAAGCAACTTTAGTACATCTTCGGCTATGTTTCGAACTTTTAGACCACATTCGAACCCTTTTTCATCGATCCACTCAATCGTTATGACATCTTCAATAATTTCTTTCTCGTGTTGAAACTCCTTGAATACACTTAGTGGTCCGTTAATTAACAAGTGGTTCAACATTGTCAAAGTGTTGTACATCCCACGCCATTCTCTTCTATCAAACATTAACATTCTGGAAAAAATACCAATTCACTAACTGGTAACCATATTTTTAATGAATTAATATATAGTTTTCTTGAAAAACATGTTATATTTTGATGAATTACAATGGATCTAAATCGTCATCATTACTAGTATAATTAATGGAACAAAATTGTGTAGAATAAAAAATAAATTCATATAATTTATATGGTTAATGTAGTTGGTTCGGAGAAAAACTATGTTATAAATAAATACGACCATATTAGAAATAACAATATATGAAGTTTATAATTAAAACGCCAACATCATAAATTTGTTCTACTTGGTGGAATATTTATTTTGTATAAGTCATAGTGAAGCAAGAATAATAACCTTTGACGTAGAATCTTTACGATTCTTTGGAACTGATCAACTTCAAAAGAAGCTTTTGTTATGACCGCCATGGAGCGAGCGTCTATTAACGAGAGCGCACTGCCCGTAACTTCTTCTGTTAATCTTCAAAATTGAACAAATCCAGAGCGCATGGTTAAATCACAATCGATTAATAAGACATATGTACATATCGATCATATAAATTCTTACAACTCTTCTTCAGTAACATCAGTTACGGCGAGACGAGCAGTCTTGATCTTTTCTTTGATGAAGAAAGAAGCTTGCTTCTTCAATTCGTGGAACACTGGATTTTGCATAAGCTTAGACATCTTTTTCTTCTGCTCTATCAACAACCCAGATCAATATAAATATATATATAAATAAACTTGTTATGGCTTCGTTAGAATTGCTGTACGTAAGAAGAAACAACAACTCCACTATAACTAGAACAAAACCCTCACCTACTCCTTGCACGTCAAAGAGGTATTGATAAATGATAATAAAAAAAATGAGAGAGCAAGAAGAGACAAGAAAGTGAGACAGATATAGTCAAATTATATATTTTGATTATACAGTAAATTCTTTTCTTTCTAAAAAACATGTAAAAAGATTTGCGAGAGAAATACCAGTCCTTTGTTCAAAGAGTTGTATCAATCAATTAAAATGGTGCTTTGTTCAAAACTTAAAAATAACATGTGAAAGGGTGTATATAAAATAAAACAAGTAATAAAAGGGGAATATGAACTTCAGTTAGGCCATCTACGTAGGATAGGAAAATCGTCCAATAGAAAGCCTGCATTCGGACACGTCAGGCACCGCAGAGGAAGGAGAGAGTGGCACGTCAGCTCCCTCTCACGCGTTTAAAATTTACGGATTTGTGTTGTGTTATCGACTGGGCTTGGTTCTCTATGCTTCACTTATGGTTATTTGTGTTGGGCTTTCTCTACTCTTGGCCCATTGCAACCACTCTCCTTCTTCAAGCCGCATCCTGAAACTCTTATATCTTCTTCATGGGCGAGATCAAGTAACGGAATCACGATTTATGTTCAATCCATAAACACAACATTTAATCTCATTAAATTCTCTCCCCACTACTCCTCAATTCACCAGAACCTTAGGGGGTGTTGCTTGACGGCCGTAGATATCGAGAAGCATAATAGGATTGTTGCTGGCAGTCAGAGCATGAATGATTTCTCCATCCAGGTATATACATTTGCGCAGCCATAATTGAAATTAAACAAGACAATCTTAATAATGGGTTTGCCTTATATATTGTGGGATCATAGGAATAAGCTCATCAAGAGAATGTTACCACTAGAATATACAAGAAAATGAAGAAAAAGCTAAGAAGATCAAGAACATAATTACCAGACATGGTGATGACAACGATCATGATGTGTACCAAGATGCCTGACGAATAACCAAAACTGCACGATGAACAAGGTTTGACTCTTAAAAAACATAAGCGTTGTGTTTTCTGACATGGTTTTCTGTTAATATCTGGATGGCATAGTGTATACTTACAGCCCTGTTCGGGAACGCGCTAGGCGCTAGTCGGGCGGTCGGGTTGGGCCTAGCGCCTAAAGAGAAAATCGGAGATTAATCGGAAATTATACGGGACGAAATTTTTAGATTGTTTACTATGTTATAAAACATGTTAATCTTTAATTGTGTATAACATTAATACATTTTCATGTTTAAGATTGTATAAAACACACAAATAGAATATATAAACTTAATATAGTGTAATTTTCATCAAAATTATGAATATAAATGATATTTATAAAATTTTAGATCAAATAAATAAATAAAAATATTATTAAAAATAATAAAAAAATAAACCGCCTAGACGGTCATTTAGGCGGTCTAGGCGGAGAAAATCGGATGGAAGAATGACACTGTATCGCCCAGGCGACCGATTTTTAGAACAGGGCTTACAGCACGTAACGGGTCACCCGTAGTCATTGAGTCATCCGGAGAAGCTATTGTTCCGGCATGAGAGTTCGTTCCACCAGAGACAAAAGTTTGTCTGGTCATGTCTTCAGATTATAGCAAATCGTTGAAACTGAGCCATTAGGAGAACACCTTTATGTACACGAGGCTGCGTTATACGTGACAGATATTTCGGAGAGGGACGAGAAGAGACCTGAAGACATCAAGGATCGTCTCGGTTACGTTCAATGGGTGAGGGGAGGTTCTTGAGAGACGCGCTTCTTTGAGAGTTTCATGGATCGTTACGCTTCTTGACGCGAGCTTATGCCAGACAGTAGATTCTTGGGATCAGAGTGAAGAGATTGTTGTCTAGATTCAGCGTCTACGTACAAACGAGTGAGACCGGTGAGATCAAGAATCGAACCAGAAATCTGATACTCAAAGAACTCCAACATAGTCAAATCCGTGAGGTTGTGACGAATCCCTTTTGTTTTAGGCCAAATCGTCGTAACCAGGTTGCTTCCATCCCATTCAACAGTTTCCCATTGACAAGTGGCAGGTTCAGACACCGTTCTGCTAAAAACGAAACCTATAAGGCTATATGTGAAAGAAAGAAACAGAAGATACGCATATGAGATTTCGTAATTTTCTTAGGAACTTTTTTAACAAAAGTGATAGGAAAAGTCAAGCTTGAAACGGCCGTAACTTTGAAAATTGGATTTTTTTTTTCTTAGAATTTTAAGGTGGTATTGAAGTAGAAGAAGAAAGGCTTTTCTTTTACATGAAACGAGGACAAAAAGAAAAAAATGGATTTGGCCGAGGTAGTGGAAGATCAAGAGAGAAAAGACTAGAAAATGAAGTAGGATAAATCTGTAAATCTTATTCACATTTTCTTGCCTTGACAGTGGTAATAGGGTGAAGTTAATGTCTGGACTAATAACAACTAGGTAATAACTCGCGTCTTGCGCGGAATGTGATTATTAGTTTCGTTATTTTTAATAAAAAGACACTAAATCTGTTTAATCTGGATATTGGTTTGGTTTTAATTTTTTTTTTGTTTTTAATCTTCTAAAATATAACTATTATTTTTAATTAATATTCATTTTAGTTTATTCGGTTAAAATGTTTGATTTTTTGTTTTTTTTTTCCGGTAAAAACAAAAAAATAATATTATTTGTTTATTTTCATGTTATGAATTTTAGATAGTCGTCATGTCGAACCAATAGTTTCAATGAACTCAACTGATTTTTTCAAAATTAAATAATAAAAACAGAATAAAATATGAAACTTTATAGTTTGATATCTGATATATAAGAGATAACATAAACTATGATTTTTTTTCTTACTAAAAAATTTGTTCCTAATAATCATAATACTAGATGATAACCCGCGCCTAGAGCGGGGTGAGTTTTTTTAAAATGTATTGTAATTTACTATTATAAATAATACACATTTTTTATCGATAACTTGTTTTACATTTGATTAGAGATGAACATTCATGTACCATTCAAGTTCGGTTTAAGGTTACTCGGGTTTCATGTTTTTGGGGTTACATATTTTGGCCCTCTACGTGTACATATAAATTTCGTTTTGGGTTCGGTTCGGATTCTTGCGAGTTCGGTTCAGATTTGGATAACCCGTTTAATTTTTTTTTAAATTAATATTTATATATACTTTAAATTTTTAAAAATATGAAAATAAAATAATATACAACATACAAATTTTAAAAATGTATGAGAAAATACTTAAACTTAACATAAAAATTGGTTTAGCTTAAATATTTGGATAGAAAATCAATAGATATTTTAAGTATTTTTGGTATTTTTAATATCGTTTAGCTATTTTAGACATGTATTTTTAAGTATTTGTATATATTTTCAAGTATTTTGAACAACTTAAAAACATCTAATATATTTTGGATATTTTTAGAAATTAAATATAAAAATAACTAATATATATAAGTATACAAATCTAATTCATATATATTCAAATACCTGAAATTTTTTTGTTTGGATTGAGTTTGGTTCCGGTTCTCTAGATACTAAACTTTTGAATCCATTTGAATATCTAACCAATTTCGGTTCAGGTTCAGTAATACTTTTTCGGATTCGAATTTTTAACAAATTTTTAACGAAAGTGATGGTGCTTCATATTGATTATGGGTATGTAACAATTTAAAACTAAAACACATTCTACTATGTATGCGACCCATTTAGTGCCCTTTTAAGAAAAACTATTGTCTGAAAGAACCAATCCACAGAAGGTAAGTTTTTTTAAGAAAATAGATTGACCAGCATACAAAATAACCATAAAAATCCTTAGAAAACGTAGGGGTTTTGGTTTAAAGGAAAGCAATTGCAAAGAATAATTAATTTATAAGATCTAATGTGACCATATTAAGCTCAACCAACTTCTCGCCCAAGTAATATAAGCTAACTAATAAAGATTTACGCAGTTATTATAAGTCATAAATACAATGTAATAAATTAAAATTTATGTAATCTCTTTCAACCAGAAAAGATTTTTTTTGATACATTAAAAGTCGTAAAACATGTAAGGATAGATTTATAAGGTTAGTTATTTACATATTGGAATAAGGTTTTATATATTATAGTTTTTAGTCGTCCGTTAAATGTTTTGGCCCTTGCTATCCTAGTAAAATCGGTCGATTAAAAAAAAGGGGGTGAGGAGCTCTCTAAACTTGATACGTAAGCATACTCCTCAAGGTTGTCATTTAACTAATACTCTAGGATTAATATATGGAGATAATTTATAAATGTTTTTGAAAATTCATTGCAAATTCTGAAATTAAAATATTTATGTATTCTTATATATATATATATATATATAATTTTAAATATCTAATAAATGAGACTTTTTATACATATGATTTTAAGATCATGTGTATCTTGTTATGATAAAAATGTTAAACCATTGATCATAAGTTTTTTAACATAATTTTTTTTTTAACAATTTTAGTAATTTATAGTCATTTTTAAAATTCAAAATATAACAGATACAAAAAAATCTAAATTTTAATTTTATAGTTAATTTGATTTTTTAATTTATTTTAATAATATAAAACTAAACAAAAAATGATGGAAGAGACACAAATTGTTATCAAATCTTTATTATTAAAATTATTAATTGTCGTGTATATATCAGTCATATTTGGTAATTCTGTAGCTTTTATTTAAGAAAAGAAAGAAAAATAGTAAGTGTACATTTTTAATTAATTTTATGATTAGTTTAATGAAATGTTAATATATACTTAGATGAACCAACATATTTTTCTAAGGATTTTGAAAATCATCTTGCTGATGACATGTGGTTACACTCAAAGGTTATAATGCTACTCAATTAATATATAAGTGATTTAAGCAAATTGTATCTTGATTATACAACTATAACCCAAATATACGACCGCAGACCCCCCCAAAAAAAAATCTCGTGGATATAATTATTCTAACACCCTTTTGTAGTCGGGTTTGGTGGTTTCGATTATGAGTATGTAATGGTATTATCGACACACGTCCATTCACTCTCAGGTTCAACTTTGGACCAAGAGGTGGTGTTTTTTATCGTTTTAAATACCAAGATATGAAATTATCTCCAAAAACCTCAAAGTGGAGCTTCTTGGTTACGTTGTTTGTAACCTTCACTTTGTTGAATCGGAGAAAGAAGTTAAGTTCAGAATTAAGAAGCCTTGCTTGAAAGGTGAAAAGTATGATTCCATGGTTTGTTTATTTAGAAAACTAAGATACAGTGTCATCTAGTCACATCATTGGAATGCTACAAACATTACATTCTTTTACTTACTAAATCATCATACAATGCCAAAGAACATCATCCACTGTAACTCACTCCTTTCTGATTCTAAAATCATCTGTTGTTTTACTGTCTTCCAAGAGCCCGAAACCTATTTGGCTCTCAAAAGTCAGAAACTTGATAAAGTGAAGTAATAAAGAAGCTTGCTGCACCCCGTTCCATGCACGCGGGTCATCAGCAAGTTCATTGATCTTGTTGTTGCGGCTTTCTTGTACGTATGCTACACCACCCCAAAGTCCCCGTATATAATCATTGTTTATTCACCTGACATAAATGAGATTATACGAAGAACCATTTTAAAGCCGGCTAGTGATTGAGAAAGAGCTAAAACGCCAATGTGTTCTTATTTTATAGATAGCTTGCAGTTTTGAGTGTTCACATCATATAATGAACCGTTTAATTGTACAAAAAACCGGTTCATTCAGCTAATCCTCATAAACCGGCTCTTATCTGTCGTGAGTTTGCTTTGATGGCGGAAAAACTCTTTGATGATCTAAAGAAAGCCGTCTTCCTCCTCAAAACGGAGTCTCTCTCATCTTTGTGGATCCCTTTACTGTTTGTGCATCTATGAACTCCAGAACAATGAGAATTGATTTCTCACCCGCGTCGCATTTGATATGAAACCACAGCTGCTCCTCCGATCAGCCATTCAGTTCTACTCAAAGCCCTCACGGAAGCAACGTCCCTACTCTACAGTCACCACCGAGTTCAACATCGCCGGCGAGGTCATCACTATTTTATCCAAGAAGAAACCTATAGAGCATAAATAACATATATAGCTAACATATTGGTCGATCAAATATCCAACACTAACATTCGAAGTTGATAGTTTATCACTTAAACGTGTTCGTCCAGAAAACTGAGAAAAGTGTAACGTATTGAGTTTTTTAAAAGGAATGTATTTGTTTGCATTAAAGTCATAATTTTCGTGAGAAACTTTCTCTGCATGACACCTCAGCGTTTTGCAAAATAAAAGCTTCACGTCACACACCTTGTCAATAACCTTTAAGGAAAGTTTTAAAAGTGATTATTTGCTTTAATATATAGGGGATATATACACAACAAATCAGATAAAAATAGTTTGTTTTTATTAAATTTGTGAAAAATAGAGAAATAGAGTGTGGTCTACAAACATTAACACCTTCGATGGAGTTCCCGAGTTGGAAGTGAAGAATGAAGGAATCCCACAGCCTATCACAAGTATGCAGTGGCCACCGTATCCATCCGACGTGGATAAACACGCTTTTGTCGATATCAAGTCCGTGGCAGGATGATCTCTCAGAGGTTCTAAAAAATGTTGCAGATAACGCGGTTAGTCTCTGCTCTTTTTATTCTGTCTTTTCAGTTACATCAGTTTGGGTGCAGCATGAGACAATAAAAAGGAAACTGTGATAATCTTGTTCATCTGTGGCTGGGCGAAGTGGCTGACCTCATGTTGTATGAATGTTGTTGGGGTATATATGACAAATTTAATACTGAAACTACTTGTGTCTGTAACCATGCGATGAACTCACTGCTACCTGACCTGTTTTGAGCAGCACTAGGATGCCTTTCCGGACGGCTAATCCTAAACATTTTCACCAACATGGAACAAGTTCTTCGCAATCTAACATTGACTAGTACACCATTTGGAACCAGAAACAGTTGAGGTTGTTGCATTTTCCCTTATCATGTAAGTGTATTATGGATGAATCTTTTCATTGATTCCTCCTCCCTGATGATGTCATATCAGATGAGTTAAATACGTGTCTGAACTACACACTTCATGGAGTGTCGCTGTTGCAAACACATGCGGGACTTATAATATTTGAGCTTATAGGTTTTACCTTTTACGTGTTAAACCTTTGCGTTCAGAGAAGAAGTGTATATATGAGAATTTTCCAACATACAATAAAAGAAAAATATTTCATTTTATTCACACTTTTACCCTTTTAGCCGCGTAAAAAGTTTTCAGCGTGTGGGACCGGATGCCACGTGTCACATTCCCTCTTTCGCTTCATCGCCATTGGATAATAAAACAAACAAGGTCAACACAGTGGCATAATCGTAATTCCATCCCCTCTCTATTTCATCGCCGGCCAAGTCCCCCGTCGTCACTTTTCACTACTTCCCCTCACCAAACCGAAGAATCTCACGGCGAAACGATGAAGCATATCTTCAAGAAGCTACACAGAGGCGGCAATCAGGATCAGAATCGGACCAACGATGCAGCAGCAGGAGCTCCACCGTCGGATCAGAATCGGATACAAACCGCCGCGAATCCTCAATCAGCCTCAACGGAGTCGATTCCGGCGGCGAGCGTAACCGCTTCTTCGACAACAACCTCTCCCGCTCCAGTCTCCGCCGCCACGACGAACCGTTCCGATTACATATCGTCAGAGGAGGAGTACCAAGTCCAGCTAGCCCTAGCGATCAGCGCTTCGAACTCGCAGTCTGGCGAGGATCCGGAGAAGCATCAGATCCGAGCCGCGACGCTTCTGAGCTTAGGAAGCCATCATCGGATGGACCCGAGGAGGGATTCGTCGGAGGTTATCGCCCAGAGGCTATCGAGGCAGTACTGGGTAAGTCAGTCGTCTCTTCTTCTTCCACCAATTAAATGAAGACAGGTGGCAGGAGATGAGTGGAGTTCATAACCGTATAAATACAGAGGGAAGATTCAATCAAGAAAACTGTAAAAGTTTGTTAGAACTTTCTAGGAAAATCTCCTCATTGTTTTTCTAGGAAAATTTATATCCATTGTTTGTTCTTTGAATGCTTCTCTCTAGGAATATGGTGTGCTTGACTATGAGGAGAAGATCGTCGATGGTTTCTACGACGTTTACAGTCTCTCCACAGACTCAGCTAAGCAGGGAGATATGCCGTCGTTAGAAGATCTCGAGAGCAATCGAGGGACACGTGGATTCGAAGCTGTGGTTGTGAATCGTCCCGTTGATACTTCTCTTGACGAGTTGGTGCAGATTGCGCAATGCATTTCACAGGATTGTCGTTCCGCTAGTGTTGACGTGCTGGTAGAGAGGCTGGCGGAGCTTGTCACAGGGCATATGGGTGGATCTGCGGAGGATTCGAGTATTGTATTGGCAAGGTGGACTGAGAAAAGCAGCGAGTACAAGGCTGCGTTGAACACTTGTGTATTCCCTCTTGGTTTTGTAAATATTGGTCTCTCCAGGCATCGTGCTCTGCTTTTCAAGGTTATCTTCCAAACGCCTCTTCCTGGATCTAGTTTGGAGTATGAATATAATTGTGACAACCCCTCCCGCTCAGAACCCGGCTCACAGCCCCTGCAGGGCAACCACCCTAATCCCTTACATGTGAGCCCTCACTCATTCCCGATGTACTTTATTGATGCGTTTGGCATTACTCGAACCCAATACCTCACCCTTTAACAACACTCCCACATGATAAGTTGTGACCAATTGACAGCTTGTCATGGGTTCGAGTAACGCCAAGCGCACCAATAACCTAATTATGGAGTCAGAGAGGATTCATAATAGAGGGGTTAGGGTCGGTGCTATGCGGGATGTGAACCTGGGCCACGGGTGGATAGTTCCCTTGGGGCGTTGTCACAATAGTTTTATAATATGATTAGAGATATATTTATAGCATCATTACGCTTAGGCCATGATTAAGCACTCGAGACATAAAAAAGTAAATAATTTCTAAAATTGTAACTTTTAGAGATGATTTGTTGTACATATAGATATACCTTTTGTCGCAGCGAATGCCTCGTGATGTGAATTGAATATTGAGACGGTTTGTTATACATATAGATATCTTTTGTAATTTCATTGAGTTTCAACCTCTTGCACTGGAATCTTCAGCTTACCATTGATTGATAGTATAGGTGGTACCTTGTTTGAATGAGACATCCACAACTTTTTTTTTTGCACCTAGGCAGATGCCTTTGCTGCTTATGCTATATCTTGTTTGATAGAAATTAATTTGTGGGCAGTTTACTTCTCCCAATGTAGGTTTTGGCAGATAGTGTCCAGTTACCTTGTAGGTTGGTAAAAGGTAGCCATTACACGGGCAACGAGGATGATGCTGTGAACACAATAAGGCTTGAAGATAATAGGTTCTTTCATTCTTCTCACTATGATTCCAGTAATGTTTTATTTTGTATTTTTGTTGCGAAGATGTAACATATCATACCTCCTTTCAGAGAGTACTTGGTCGATCTTATGACGGATCCTGGGACGCTTATACCTGCTGATATTGCAATTGAGCCAAATAACTCGCATGGAAACAAACTTCCCACTGCTCAGTTGTCCGATGACTTTCGGCACTCGGCGCCAAAGCTTTCAGAAGGTGAAGGCAGTAGTCAGAGTTCTATAGCTGACAAGAATTCTTCTTTGGATAGAAATCGAGAGTCTGGAATCAGGAATTCAGATTTGAGAGCTTCACCTTCTAGCGTAACTAGTTCGAGTCAGTTGGAGAATATTTCCTTGAATACAGTTGCAAAGGGGAGTCGAGGAGCCATAAATGATAGTTCAAGAACGAACGTGAACATAGTTCCATACAATCAGAACACTGAGGAAGACCCAAAAAACCTTTTCGCAGACCTTAACCCGTTTCAGAACAAGGGAACCGACAAGCTGTTCATGCCCACTAAATCAGGGTTGAATAATGTTGATGATTTTCATCAACAAAAAAACAATCCTCTGGTTGGTAAGTCTCCTGCACCGATGATGTGGAAAAACTACAGTTGCAATGAAGCCCCAAAGAGAAAGGAGAATATTCTCCCGAAACTCCACCGTGATCCTCGTTACGGAAACAATAATTCCTCATACGCTACCTCAAGCTCCGGTGTAGGGGTTTCGTCAAATATGCATGGTAGAAACAATTCCACTTTTGTGTCACCTGTTACTGCACCACCACCCTTCAGTTCCAATGGATATCAGTTCACACCAAGTATGGTGGAGGATACGAATAGAAACACCAACAGTGAACTAGATCTCCAGCCTAATGCTGTTGTTGGGGTACATGGATACCAAAAGGATGAATCTCACGTTGACGATCATAGAAAGTACATAGGTGATGACATATCTACTGGGTCTGATCCGAGGCTTAAGGATCATGAAAGCACGAGTTCCTCTCTTGATTCTACGTCCTATCGGAATGATCCTCAAGTTCTTGATGATGCTGATGTTGGTGATTGTGAAATCCCTTGGAAGGATCTTGTGATTGGGGAGAGAATAGGACTAGGTAATGAGGCATGCCAGTTATTTTCTTAAACCATCGAAATATTAGTCTAGCTTTTTGGGATAGCTAACGTATAGCCATGTTCTAATGTTTATCTTGTTTTGGTTAGGGTCCTATGGGGAGGTCTATAATGCTGACTGGAATGGCAGGGTTAGTTTTTGCAGAACCTTACAGTTTGACTTCATAAAATTGCTGTTGTAGTAACTTTCATCTGTTATTTTTTTTCAAGAAATTGCTCTAAGTTAGTTCAAATTTGTTATCGTCTGGAAGATTTAAGAATGTGTTAAATGACATGACTTCAAATAGCCTAGATGCATGTGTGGTCTTTTGAACACTCAAAGTAGTGATTGTGTTCTTTAAGTGAGTAGTGTTTGAAAAGCACTTTATGGCATTGTCCGGTGTTATCTCATCAGTACCAGCTGTTGTCTTTTTAGTTTGTTTAAATTTAATAATTTTACTTATTTGAAATAGCTATGCCCGTGCTGTAGTATCTCATCTTTTATCCGAGAAGTGGAAGGCTTCAACTTTATTTTCCTGCGTCTTTGTTGTGGTTGAATATAGGAAGTTGCTGTCAAGAAATTTTTGGACCAGGACTTCTCAGGAGCTGCTTTGGCCGAGTTCAGAAGAGAAGTAAGGCATAACTTTCCCTTACATTTGTTTACTGTTGATTGTTTACGAGCTCATAAAATTCTCATAGTTAATTGTTGAAGTCAGGACTTTCTGCTAAGGAGACTACCAATTTATATTTTTGTTTGAACCATAATGGTCTATGCTGCAACTGCATATATATATATATTTTTCGATTCCCACTCTTATTATTAAGATTTTCTTATCTAAAGGTACGCATTATGCGAAGATTGCGACATCCAAATGTTGTTTTCTTCCTTGGGGCGGTTACTCGTCCTCCGAACCTTTCCATTGTCACAGAGTTTCTACCAAGGTTTGCCCCATCGTCTCGTTATGAAAATCTATTACATGTGAGACTTTTGAGCCTCAAAGATTATATAACTATTTTTATTACAGAGGAAGCTTGTATCGCATCCTTCATCGGCCCAAGTCTCAGATTGACGAACGGCGCCGGATTAAAATGGCCCTTGACGTGGTAGAAAAAATAGATCCATCTATCATATTCCAAGCTCCCCTTGGCTTATTCCTTTAATATAGTCACTGAATTTCAGACCGCTGTTAATTTTTCAGGCAATGGGGATGAATTGCTTACACACTAGCACACCAACAATTGTTCATCGTGATTTGAAAACACCAAACCTTTTGGTTGATAACAACTGGAATGTTAAGGTACGTAAACTTTTCTTTTCTTAGCTGTCTAACTAATAGGCTTGTTTACTCTGATGTTAAATTATTTGATTTTTTTTCTTTTTCTCGCTAAACTTGCAGGTAGGTGATTTTGGGTTGTCTCGCTTAAAGCACAATACATTCTTGTCCTCAAAATCAACTGCTGGAACGGTGAGGATACACAACTCTTTTATCCCTCTTAAGTTTTGATAGAGACATGCAAGTTCCAGCTTGTAATCTGGGGGGTATGGCTCATTTTCTGATGACAAAGCATTTTGACTTTTTGTTAGCCCGAATGGATGGCTCCAGAGGTTCTACGCAATGAGCCCTCAAATGAGAAGTGAGTAGCTTTAGACGCTCTACTACAAAGCTTAACTCTTACTTTAACCTTTGTCATGGAGAATGAAATATAAAAAAAAATCCTGGCTTCGTTTTCCCGCAGGTGTGATGTGTACAGCTTCGGGGTGATTCTATGGGAACTAGCGACATTGAGATTGCCATGGAGAGGAATGAACCCAATGCAAGTAGTAGGAGCGGTTGGTTTCCAGAATCGGAGGCTGGAGATACCAAAGGAACTTGATCCTGTGGTGGGAAGGATCATCTTGGAATGTTGGCAAACGTAAGTTGCGAAAACAAAACTCAAAACACTTAAAACAGAATCTACGCAGAGATGACAAATGAAGTATTCTTTTTTTTGTGTTTGTTGGGGTAGGGATCCGAATCTGAGGCCGTCGTTTGCTCAGCTGACGGAAGTGCTGAAGCCTTTGAATCGGCTCGTGCTTCCTTCACCGCAGTAGTTTTCAGCTGTGAAGAATATACGAAAGACACGGTTCTTCATCTATACTACAATTTGTACCTCCTCATAAAATCATCATCAGCCTACGATATGAGGAATGTAAATGAAATCACTTGACTATATTGTGTTGGGTGTATTTTGTTATAGAAAAAGCCGCGATGCTGTGCTTATTTTATTGGCTTATCGGATCAGAAGCCGAAGTAAGAAAATCATCAAATTTCAATAATATAATCCGGTTTATTGATGGTCCGATTGTAAAATGTTTGATTTGTTTTACCTATCGAATCCAACACAACAGTGTGTATTGATGACAAACACAGGATATGTTTAATCCAATTAAAAAAAGGATACGGTTTCTAGTGATGAACAATAGAGTTGTGTTCCAGATCTTGTTCAGGGAAAATGAAGATTATTCATATACTGGTGGTGGTAGTGCTTCTCTGTTGTTACTCAACTTGGGGAGAGACGAGTATTCACACGAACAATTGGGCTGTCTTAGTCTGCACTTCTCGATTCTGGTCAATTCCCCAATTCTTTCTCTCTCTCTCTCACTCGGTTATTAGCTATAGCTTTGTGTTGAACACATTGATTTGACAAATGGGGATATATATTAAGGTTTTGGAGTTTAAATCTATTGGTTGTTGTCATTTGATATGATATGTGTTCTCAGGTTTAACTACAGGCACATGGCCAATACACTCTCCCTCTATAGGTGTGAATTAAAGCTCTTTCCATTTAACCAATACTTTCACATTCTGTTCTCTTTTACCATTTTTTTTTTGGGTGTTTATAGGACAGTCAAGAGACTTGGAATACCAGTTTTTTTTGGGTGTTTATAGGCCATATTATCCTAATGCTCGCTGATGATATGGCCTGTAATTCTAGAAATCAATATCCTGCTCAAGTTTTCAACAATGAAAACCACCAAATCAACCTCTACGGAGACAACGTTGAGGTACAATTTTCTAGCTGCAAGAATGATTGATTCATTCTCCAAGAATGAAGTCGTGTATATTAGATAATCTCATTTCCAGAAGAAAGATTTGATTATGTAATTATTATTTTCACTCAGGTGGATTATCGTGGTTACGAGGTGACAGTTGAAAATTTCCTGCGGGTTTTGACTGGGCGTCATGAGAGTGCTGTTCCAAGGTCAAAGCGTCTCCTCAGCGACGAGGGTAGCCATATTCTACTCTACATGACTGGCCATGGAGGTGATGAGTTTCTCAAGTTTCAAGATGCGGAAGAACTCCAGAGCTGTCAAACAAATGAAAGAGAAGCGTAGGTATGGTGTTTCTCATTCGTTGAGCTTCTTTAGTCACATGTTTTGACAATCTTAATGACGTTAGTTATTCGGCTAGCTCAGATTCAAGGAGCTGATGATAATGGTTGATACTTGCCAAGCTGCCACTCTCTTTAACCAGGTACATCTCTTAGTGTCACCTTTTCAGAATAATTACATCTAATCTAATCACCTGGATCTTTCTCTTACGTGGTTAAACATTTGTTTTGGTAGCTTCAATCTCCTGGTGTTTTGGCAATTGGTAGCAGTCTTAAAGGAGAGAACTCATACTCTCATCACCTGGACTCATATGCAAGTGCCCTTCACTATTTCATCAATGGAAAGTACAATACGATATTATATGTGGCAATTATTCAATAAAATCGTCATACTATTTGGGGGGTTGTTTCTTCTTTTTATCATTGTATCAATCTCCAGTTCTAATATTTTTTTTTTTCTATCAGATTGGTGTATCGGTTTACATACTACACTCTTGCCTTCTTTGAGAGGCTCAACATATATGACAATGCATCACTTAACAGGTACAATCAGTTGATAACTATGCAACTCCTGTCACACCATCATTCTCTTGTGTACTGAGCTGTATTATTGTAACGAAGTTATTATATGTGTCTACACTTAATAATCATTGTTAAAACTGATGCGCCTTTTCAGCTGAACTCTCTGAGTCTTTTGTGCAGTTTGTTTAGTTCCTACGATCCGAGACAGCTAATGTCTACCGCCTACTACCGGACTGATCTTTACCAGCCAAAACTGACTGAGGTAAGGAGGAGAGTGATATTCATTGTCTTGTCTTACTATTCTGTTTAACCAAACCTCAGTTTTAGTTGCTTGTTCTATCTTTGATGAACTATCTCTGTCTTGAGATGATTAATGTACTCACTTGTTATGGGATTTATAGGTACCTGTCACAAATTTCTTCGGTTCAGTTATGGAGACCATTCATACTGATTCACCTTACAAAGCCTTTTCAAGTAGAGGCTCAAATAGCAAGATCAAATCCGACATGCCACTCAATGAGCCTCCCGTGCACGCACGGTCTTAAAGAAGATGTTCACCTCAGCATAGCGGTGATGGTTCTCGTTGTAATGGTGTCATCATCTTTGTTATGATGTAGCCAGGCTCTTAGGATAGGACGCTCATTATCATCATCATCTCCACTTCACTTAATCTCTGTTGTATGATCTTAATTGTTGCAGCTTCGCATCAATGTATTATTACTTTTATCACAATGCTTTCTCTGAAGTGAATATTAAAATTGACTTAGCTTAATTAAACTTTTTGTTGTTGTCAACTTTATACAAAGGTTACTACTACAAATGTTAGTTAGACTTCGCTTTTTTGACAGAGTTGACTTGTATTTATGTAAGTAAATTTCATTTAATTTATGTTATTGTAAATTTAAGATTTACATTTACATAAACTGATTTTTTACCAGCAATTTTCCATTTGATTACATGAATGATTATAGTTGGAGGAAACATTTACTAGGCGAATTTGTTTCTCATTACTACAACCCTCTAATCATACATTTATGGTCAGATATATTCGCTTTACATATTGAATTCCATAAACTAGGAAAAATGTAAAACGAATAAATTTACATATAGAAAAACATCATGCATTTATGGTAAACAAAATCTTTTTACTGACTTAAATTTTTTATTTTTTTTGTGTCATCCACTTAAAAAAGAAGCGTATATACATACACACAAGATATTATATCCGCATAAGCCACAACAAGGCCCACAACACATGAATCTAGCCTATCTTTTTCTGCATCTCTCTGATTCTGAGCCTGACCCGTCACTTGCTTCTTTAACTTCACGGCTGAGTCTTAAAACCAAAGAGAGAGTGTTGTGTTGTGTTGTGTTGTGTACTACAAGACACAACACAACAGTTATCACATTATTTTCACATTCCTCTTACCTGTACTCTCTCTCTCACTCATTATATATTTTATTCGATTAATCATTTCTCTCTCTCTCTCTCTTTCTCTGTGCTTCTCTCTGAGGCCATAATATTAATTAGTTGTCTCTCTGCCTTTGCAGTTTGTAATCATCTCTGTGGATTCTCGTTACAACCAATATTGCTTCTCTAAGATCTATCTCTCTTTAGATCCGTCAGTGATGGCGAATCTAGTCCCTGGTGTATTACTCAAGCTCCTCCAGCACATGAACACCGACGTCAAAATCGCCGGAGAACACAGGTCATCTCTCTTACAAGTCATTAGCATCGTCCCTGCTCTAGCCGGAGGTGAGCTCTTCTCAAACCAAGGCTTTTATCTCAAAGTCTCTGACTCCTCTCACGCCACTTACGTCTCCCTCCCTGACGAGCAAGATGATTTGATTCTCAGTGATAAGCTCCAACTAGGCCAGTTCATTCATGTTGACAGAGTTGAGTCTTCTTCCCCTGTGCCGATTCTCTGTGGCGTTAGGGTTGTTCCCGGTAGGCATCCTTGTCTCGGCACTCCTGAAGATATTGTAGCGACTCAGTTCCTCAGTGGTAATGATTTGAAACCAAAAGAGAGAGTTAAGGCAACTGCCAAAGGAGGAGTGGTTGCTCCTAAAAAGACCGAGTCTTGTGAGAGTAAGAAACCGTCTGCTCTGTCCAGAGCCAAGTCAGGTTTGATGTTGGATGTAAGAAAGGAACCATTGAGGAAGTTGAAGACTTCAAAGTCAATACCTTCTTCTCCCACTAGCTGTTACTCTCTGCCTACTTCTTTTGCGAAGTTTGCAAATGGGATTAAGCAGCAACAGACGGTGAAACCGGAGAAGGGGAGGTTTCTTCTCAAAGTGGAGAGTCCTAGCGTTGGTAAAAAGCTTCCTCTGATTAAGAACTTTGTGCAAGGGATTGAGTTTGGAGCTAAGGCCTTGAGGAAAAGCTGGGAAGGGAATTTAGATATCAGAGCTTCAGATAGCTCAGGGCTGAAGAAGCTTACCAAACGTGATTCAACCCCTGATGCCAGGAGTTTAATAGTAAGCTCTCTTCTTCTTTAGCTTCCTTTGGCTTTGATACTAACAAAGGGTTAATATACCTTCTACAATCTTGGTTTCTAGGCGCCGCGGAAAAGCACATCTAGTGAGAAGCTGCCAAGCAAACAGGAAAAGGCTAATGTATTTGCAAAATCATCAAAGGAGAACAGTAAGACTCAATCAACCAAGAAGGTTGAGACAACAGGAATAGTAGACACCAAAGATAAAAGTAGTAGGACTAAGTCTACAAGTACAACAGTAGACAAGAGATCTACTGCAGAGAATGGATTGCCTGGGAGTTTGGTCAAAATCCCTGTTAATAGTAAAAGATTAGCTTATGCTAGTAACCAATGGGGTTCACTACCTTCATCTCTTTCAAGATTAGGACAGGTAATGGATGTAACATATGCATCTATGTAACATAGATATCTTACTGATATGAATATGTGCAGGAGGTCTTGAGACATAGAGATGCTGCTCAAGTGGTTGCAATAGAGGCTATGCAAGAAGCTTCTGCTTCCGAGAGCTTACTTCAGTGCCTCATGTACGTTAATCTCTAACAAATCCACATATGTTTTTTTGTCTCTGCTTTTTAACTTTTAGCCTGCTTCTCCATTTTTTTAGTATGTACAATGATCTTATGTCGAAGGCTAAGGAAGACGATCCGTTGCCGGTCGTTGAGCAGTTCTTGAAGCTCCATTCCAGTTTGAAGAACGTTCAGATAGTAACCGAGTCGTTGTCTAGATTAGTGTCTTCAACATCTTCTGTAGAAGATGAAGCAAACAGATCTGAGGAAGCTGTGAAAGCGGCTCTGGAGAAGCAGAAGTTAGCAGCCTCTTGGGTCCAAGCTGCGTTGGTCACTAACTTATCAGCCTTCTCTGTCTACTCCACCAAACCAGCCGCGTCCAAGAGCAAACCAGTGATCATACTCGAGAGCCAGGGCAATAACACAACCAGTAAACCCCGTGGAAATGTCCAAAACCGGCCAACGGTTGGATCAAAGCTTGTGGCACAAGGCATGATCCGTAAAAGCAGCCAAAAGGCCAGCACGGTTGCAGCAGGATCAGAGACTCCACCGCCGAAGTGGGTGAAAGGAAATGGTCTTAACGAGGCAAATGAGCTGGCAGAGAAGTTGCAAACGGTGTCTCAAGATTGGTTCTTAGGATTTGTAGAGAGATTCTTGGACGCAGACGTTGTGGAGACAAGCTCGAACCTGTCTGATAACGGGCAGATAGCTGGGATGCTGTCTCAGCTGAAGAGTTTGAATGATTGGTTAGACGAGATAGGGTCGAAAGAAGATGGAGAAGGGTTACAAGAAGTGGCAAGGGAAACGATTGATGGGTTAAGGAAGAAGATATACGAGTATCTTCTGACGCATGTGGAGTCCGCAGCTGCAGCACTTGGTGGTGGTAGTGGTGGTGGCTCTGTTTCTTCTCCTAGACACAAAACAATTGAAACGAAAGCAAAGAGATAGATAATGAAAGAAGCTTCTACTTGTTTGTATATATGAAAATTGGCGGCCAAGAAGCTTCTTAGTAAAGAGAGCCTCTTGGCTCAAAAGATTTCAATATATTTTTTTTCACAGACTCAAAATGTGCTTTGTTTCCTTTTGTATAAAACTTACCAGGCCTTAAAAGAACGTTAATAGCTTGGAACATGCAGTCTCCTTAAACATTAGTGTTAACTAACACCGCAACGCTATACAAAGTCTATAATAATCCATCTTTAAAGTACCCGGAGAAAATCATCATAATGCTCCCTCCCACAAAACAAAACAAAACAAAACCTTATTTTCCCTTCTTTTGTCTATATTTTCTGACTGCACACTTACTATTAAAGGTATGTGTGACCTAGAGAGAGACCGAGCAGTCAAGTGCGCAGACCATACCCGATAACAATGTTGATGAACGCAACCACGCATACATACAGCAGAGGGAACCCTACGTGCTTCTCTTTCACTATCTTCTTCGTCCTCAGATCCGCCTGCATCATCATCAACATAAATACAAGACTTTGTTAGTACTCGGTTATAAAAAGAAACAGCTAGATAGTCAAGCCGCTACTAGCTACTCTCACCAGCTCTTGTTGCAAGCTTTCTCTATGTTGGGATCCTATAGACCGCTCTTCCATTAGCTTCGAAATGGTTGAATCAGCCTGCACCATATTTTTAACTCATTAGCACAGATAGCACCCAGGTTTTGGACTTCTAAAATGTGATAAGCATACCTGTTGTAGCTTCGATTCAAGAGCTTTGACTTTCACCTTCATCTCCTCAATGTCTTTAACCAACTTGTGTTCATCCGATGCATTGATCTTCTGACCATCTCTTTTCTCTAGCTGGACAACCGCAGGATAAGTCACACCGTTAGCTGAAGTCATTCCATTAGTAAACCCTTTATCCCCAGGAAATTCCATGGCCGTGGGAGTATCCAAATTATGTGTTGGCTTTAAGTCGTTAGCAGGATTCAAATCTTCCATAAAATCCGTGACGCCCTTTTTTGGTTGCCCTAGCTCTTTTGCACCATAGGATGCCTTTAGCTCATCATTCCCAACCATCCTAGGCTCCTTTACAATCTCACTCTCCTAGACAAATAAAGTTTGAGAATAAACAAAAATGAATAAGAAACTGCCAACTGCATCCCGTAATTATGATTATAGGCCAAGCTAAAACGGACTTGGTGGGAAAGAACTACACACTGCTTGGCTGGTACTCTTCATATAATGTATAACTAAAATCTCAAAGAGGGCTAAATACTCGTCTTACATATTGTGGAGGAGGAAGGATCTCTGATTGAAAATATGATCGATCCTTGAGCATGGAATCTTCAAATACTGCGCCCTGCTTCAGTGTCCCCTTAACTGGAGATAGTTCAGGTGAGTCGGAGGGCATCACGAGAGTGACTCTCAGTTTGTTTTCCTCTATGTGTTTGCCTTCCCCTTTGGAGAACTGCCAAGAATAAATGAATAAATATAATTGACATACCAGATAAGTGAATTTAAGGATAGAGAGGCTCAAAGGATTACCATGCTAGCTGTGATGTCTTCATCAGTTGTGTCCGCAGGCACAGCAGTGCTCTGGATTAAAAATTTGTCTTTACAAGCCAAGTCTAGAGGTGGTTCTTTGAAAGCTTGCATAATGACTGCAATAACATATAACTCGATAAAGCCAAAGCATTAACTTAATTTGAATATGCAAAAAAGAACTACTTATCATCCAGATTAAACTATGAATGCTTGGCAACAAAACGCAGGTTCCATGTAGTGAAATCATTTGAACTTAGTATCTCCATCCGGAAAAGATACATTTTTCCTTTTAGACAACTACAACGTGAACACCAAAAGCCTAGGATCCTAAACAATGTCCAAACGATGTTCAAATTTGAGCACCGAAGACAAAGCTAATCAAATATAAAAATTTCAGTTCATTTCCCATGCCAATAGACATCAATCAACCAACAACTTATCCCCCACTAACCGAAGAAATATAGGTGCAAGAAATTCAAGCAATGTCTTACCAGAGAATTCACAGGATGAGTTTGGCGCAACAACGCCAACATTAGGACGGACACAGTACTTCTTAGGTGATGTAGTTTTGACCTGTCAAAATACCAAAACAAGTACTAATTTTAGCTGTCTTATCCAGAGAAAGTGGAAGATATCAGAAATCCGAGAAGGAGAGAAAAAAGTGTGTAAAGACCTTGAACGCAACAAAACGATCAGTTGTATTGGTTAGCTGGACCATGCAGGTAGTCTGCTTCTTCAGATCAACTAGAAAAGAGGCAATTACATATGATTTGAAAACTAAAAAAGGCAAAGATATCCTTTAAGAGACACTTCCATCTTCACACACAAAAAAAACCAGCAGCAAGAAGTAAATGGAAATGTTACTCAGCACAACAGACACCTTAGCATAAGACGAACTCATCTCATAAGAGAACAGCAACACTATGACTGAGTTGTAATCAGAAGGGAATAGAAAGAGTCTCCCTTGACATGTTTTTACCTGGAAACTTCAATGTTGGTGGCTGTATATCCAACAGCGGCATATTCATTGTTGACTGTGACAAAATCTCAGCTACCACTTGCAGCAAGACTCTCTCTTCGCCCCTACGTCAACAGAAAGTTAAAGAGAGATCAGCTCCGAACCACTCAGCATATAAAAAGCTTTCGTTACTCGCAAAATCAGATCAATAGGATGTATGATTGGAACATAACAAAATCTTCTTCCGCCACCAGAATCGAATCCATCAAAGCTAACTCAAACGCGATTCCGACGACGCAGCTTGCCGGAAAACCAAACTCACATCGTGCAGTGCGACGACGATCTAATTATATATCTCAAATGGCAGAACTCAGATTTGCGATTTGGATTTGAAAGCACATTCTAAAGACGACGGATCAGCTAAACCAACGTTGTTGATGATGATCAAAGAGGGGGAAGAAAAATCATACCCGACGAAGAATCAACGGAACTGGAGATTGGCGTAGAAGGAGCGATGAGATAGAAGAAGAATGCCACTGAATGAGAGAACGTGTACCACGAACACATCAAAAATAATGCTAGTGACATCGGTGAACATATATATATATATATATATTTGTTACTCGTCAACGAAATCAAAACGTTACGCTAAAAGATATCTATAGCACTGGCAAAACGAATTTTATGTTTAATGGTCTTATTATAATATGCAGGTGCTATCTCTGACAAATGACAAATGTAGTGTGGGATCGATAATCTATTTCTCAATTATTAGGATAAAAAAAACTCTCTCTTACAATTTATCAGCTTTTTAACTTGTTCATCTCCTAGAAGCAGTATAGAGATCCTCCTCCACAACTTATATTTATCTTTCCAGACTCTCGTCTCAACTTGGCTCGTTCTTTTGCGGCAAGCTGTTGTGCGGACTTGGTCGAGCCTTGGGATAGCGGTTTTGGTTGTTGTGTGTGTCTGTCTGTTTTAACTAGATTGAGTTTGTGTTTAGAATTTTATTTTCGTTTCTATGTTTCTCGTTAACCTCTGTAATTCTGTCAAAAACTTAAAACTTGGTAATAATATCTTTACATTTTTACCCTAAAAAAATGAAAAAAACTTATTTATGTTTCATGTGCTTTATTAATTTCATCCCAAATGACGAGTATAGTAGCTTTTCTCACTCAACACAAAAGTTTAATTTGTGTTGCAAACACAGCAGCTCATCCACAAAACTCACTGTGATCTTGTGAGTGAGTGAGAGAATCTACCAATTTTCGAATCGGTAGCCCACAAGTTTAGAATTCAGAAAGCCCACTTTTTCAATATTCAGAGAGCCCATTTGAGCCCAGAAAGAGATATATGATTCATATGACAGTGACAGTCAAAGACCTATCTCATCTAATATCTATCTTGGATTATCCTGACACCTGCATGGTTATTAAAATTTAACAGAAAATTAATTAATTAAATTAAAAAAAATAGCCAACACCTACCCACATGTCGACCTCTCGTGCCTATATACAAGTGCACAAAGACAAACCAGCAACCACAAAGCAGCTTCTCCCCCCAGATTATTCACTTCCAAGGCATTTCATCTTATTCACTTCCAAAGGGGTACCCTGAGGTATGTTTTGACTCCCTTTATGTCACTATGGATCATGGATGTTATCTTTAGATCTATTATTCACATGTTTGCCTGAATCTACGCTTAGATCTTTCAGTAAATGCTTTTTCAAATTTTATGATCGGTGGATCTATATTGATTCCTTCCTTGTTATCTTTTGGGTAAGAAAAAAAGGCTTAAGCTTTTCATTTGAAAACTTGAAACAGTTTACCAATAGAACATCCTGATGATGATCCCATTTCCAGTTTGTGATTTTTTTTTTTCTAATCGATAAATCTTTTATGGGTTTACATAAAGATCTGTTTTTTTTTTTTTTTTTGTGTCTGTGCATCAAGCTTATAATAAGATTAGTGTTTAAATAGCTGTGATGTTTTCCATTTCAAAAGGGAGCATCTTAATGTATTTTTTTTGTCTCTGGATTGTACATGTTGTATATATATGTTGAGATGAATGATTTGTTCTGTTGTATTTACAGATCACAAAGGATCACAAAACTATGGCCAAGGGAGTTGCAGTTCTGAACAGCAGTGAGGGTGTTAAGGGGACCATCTTCTTCACCCATGAAGGAAACGGTACCTTTTTAACAAAAAAAAAACGCTTTTATTTTAAGCCATCCTTTTAACTCTTATGAAGATTGAATTATTGTGTTGGTGTTGCAGGTGCCACTACTGTGACAGGAACTGTTTCTGGCCTTAGACCTGGTCTCCATGGTTTCCATGTCCATGCTCTTGGTGACACCACTAACGGTTGCATGTCTACCGGTACTACTCTTCTGCCTCTTGTAAACTAACCTGGAATTTTTTGTTATGGCTAAGAAACTTTAAGAGATGAAGATGATGGTGTTTTGTCTACATGGTTTTCAATCATCTAATTGAACTTTTTTTGTTTGTTTATGTTCCTAATCCGGAGCTGTAATTTTTTCTTGTCAAAGTCTTGTTAATCCTTGGGTCAATCTTCTATTCTAGGTCCACATTTCAACCCTGATGGTAAAACTCACGGTGCACCGGAGGATGCTAATCGCCATGCTGGCGATCTAGGAAACATCATTGTTGGGGATGATGGTATTTTTTTCTTCTCCTCTGATCTCAAGCTTCTTTAGAACTGTTTTGTAGAACGTTTCTCATCTTTAGACCAGCTTTAGTGTTCATGGGTTTACACAAAATCTTCTTCTTTCTTTTTGCTGTCTCAGGAACTGCCACCTTCACAATCACTGACAGCCAGGTTCATAGCTCTGTTACCTATTTTATTCTCTCTTTTTTTTTTTTCCCTTTTACCAAACTGCTTTAGTGAACCAATTTGTTGTGTTTGTTCCACAGATTCCCCTTAGTGGACCAAACTCTATTGTCGGAAGGGCTGTTGTTGTCCACGCAGACCCTGATGACCTCGGAAAGGGTAATGACCTATGGCTATTTAAGATCCTTTTTGCATTCTCCATATGAGGACATCTACTGGGCTCAACATCGATCCTAACAACACTATCTAAACTCTCATTGGATATTTAAATTTTTCAGGAGGCCATGAACTCAGCTTGTCTACTGGAAACGCAGGCGGCCGTGTTGCTTGTGGTAAGTAGAGCTAAACCATTTTTCTCACCTTTTTTTTTGTGGATTCTCTCTGGCAACTCAACGCTCGTCTTGGTAGACTACAGATAAAACTACTATAGGCTTGTGGGAATTCAGTCTCAATCTTGATGACTTTTCATTCGATCTACTAATAGACTTAGAAAGGATCAACTGATTGAACTTTGGTTACTATCATTTTGCAGGTATTATTGGTCTTCAGGGCTAAGCTGTTGCTTTTCGAGGAAGAGAGTGATGTAATAAGGAGGTCCGACCTCTAGACATGGCTAGTTTGTGTATCTTTGGTGTGTGTGTGTGTGGCTGTAATAATTGAGCTTAGTGGCTCATTGCTTTTGGTTTAAGACGAAAGAACACAGAATGTTTTCTGTTTCATGAATAACAGAGATGGTTGAAAACAATAAAATAATATTGATATGATAGTATGTGGTGTAGATGCAAATATTTGAAATACATCTATTGCTAAACTTGATTGGTTGATAGAGCATGAATATTTCAGTTATTCTCTTAGCTCCAATAAAAAATTTCAGTCAATGAAGAAATGATCTAAAGATGAGTGGGGGCTTTGAATGATTTCGCTTGTTATATAGTTACTGAATACTAGCTTGTGTCCTACACTCTCCTTAAACAGACAACTATGTTGATAATGGAACTGTGCATGTGTTAGATGCCCTCATGATTTCTTTTTTTATCAACAAAACTGGACTCGGAAAATACATCAATTTGATTATACACTTTCAGTCCTTTTGGGCAGAAACGAAGATACTCCATTTGAGATAGTGAAAACCAAAAAATATATTGGAATCGATTCTTGATCACTTGTTATGGTTTTAGATCCCCCGGAGAAAGAGTCAAGATACCTGACTGCTCTTTAACCTTCTTCAGCAGAAGCATCAGGAGTGGAACTTTTGATAGTGTTCTTTGTGATCCCACCATTATCAACTTTTTCTGTGCAAACCAAACGTTGTGTCAATAATTGAAAAAAAAAACTACTCAACACCACCATATGCTCTCCTCTTTCTCTCACCTTTGCTCGTGTCAAAGCAACATTGATCCTATGCCAATCTCCGAGCAGTGAAGAACCAGAGCTCCTTGGTTTCTCTCGCGATCTCACAAAGGATACTATTATGCAGTCTTTATCTCTTCCCTAAAACCATGTGATCTCATCAAAAGGATGGCTTACCAAAATCAAAATGCTTGAGAACAGAACGGTAAGAGTCTTAGAGCCAAACCTGATACTTGTCAATAGTATGTATCTCCACAGACGCCGTTGGAATTGCGTGTTGAATGAGGCTCGCTTGTGAATTATAAGGAGTAATGATTCCAATATTTTTACTATCCACTCCATTGTTAACTAGCTCCTCCACAATCTAAGTTTAAAGCATTACCAAAGTTCGCTCATGTTTTCTTTTACTTTCAACGCATCTTTCATATATTTACAGTACCTCAGCTATTATTGAAGCTTCAACTGGATTGTTGATCGCATTCTGATCCCTGGCTTCAAAAGCACGCAGCATATCTGGAAAACCTTATCATTTAATCTCATGAAAAATCCAAGAGCTCATGTGAAGAAAAAGTAACTAGCAAGTACCACCAACCTGTGTTAATAAATACAACTGTTCTGGTTGGCTCCAGAACCTAATGACAAAAACAATTAAGATGCTTATTAGTTATTAGATTATTAGTTGCTTGAAGATGCTCTAATTTATAAAACGTATAAGGACAACAACACACTGACCTTTCTAAGCCATGGCAAATTAGAACTGGAAGTAGAAAGAACAAGTGTGGCATTAGCTACTTCAGCGGAACCACAGCACAATCTGTCTCCATATATCAAGGCATTTGATAGTTCCATAATACCTCGACACATTCGGTACTGCACATTAAAAATTGTCTTGGTAAAACAAAATGGTATATACCTAACTAACATAAGCCAATCCCAGTAGATAAGGCTAATAACCTGGTTTTGTAACATTGAAATTGCCTGAGGATGAGCTTCTGATAACCTACGAAACAAGCTTATCCCCATCCCATTCTCTCTAGCCTCTGTACTCTAATTTCATAAAACACAACACGGATGCTGAAGTTACTGGAAAAAGGGGGAGATATTTCAAAAGAGGTGGTAAATGCTTGCTTACCTGCACTAGTGGCGGTAGTTGATAGTGGTCGCCAACAAGTACAAATGTAGAGGCAAACAGCAAAGGTCCTATTGATACCTGATCAGTACAAGAAACAATAACAGTTAACTCAATTGTGTCCACTCTTTCTTTCAATTCTTACACATAAGTGAGATGAGAGATCATACAGGGAGGGCAATTTGGCCGGCTTCATCAATAATGCATACGTCAAATCGCCTATTCACAAGGTATGGACTATTGATTCCCAGACAAGTAGAGGCCACAACTTTGACCTGGTCCAACTTTGTTTTGATGTCGTCGACACTGCACATATCCATAGCTGCCACAAAGATAAGTCCAGACTATACCTATAAGACTTCGAAGCTATAATAGTTCGAAGATTATTTTCATACCCGAAAAGCAACTTTCTCGAACTTCTTCGTGTACAGCCTCGTCTCTTCCAATACGTAAAAACTCAATTCCCTGCAAATGTATTCAAGATAGTATGTCATATGTATTAAATATATTCCTATATGTCTAGAAGTAGGCAATTGAAGAAGACATTTTTTAACTCTTTCTTAAGAACAAAAACTTATGCAGTTTATTCACCGGCAAGATACAGAGTGACAAGATAATTATAAATACTGTGGAGATGGATGAAAGAGTCATAATCCAGAAAAAAATATAAGAAGGTTGGCTAGAGGATAAAGGACCTGTGCTTTTAATTTGATAAGTAGATTATCAACTGCAGAGTTTGTGTAAGATGCCAGCAGAATAGATGAACCTCTGATCAACAAAGCTTTCACAGCATGGACCATTGTGGAGGTTTTCCCTGTTCCAGGCATTCCTAAGATTAACGCATAGTCCTTCGCAGTCAGTATCTGAAAATTAAATAAAGCAAGTCCTTCATGAGTTTTGTACACGAAATGCGTTAAGAATAGCGCGATAAACAAGAGAACAATCAAACATAATCATGCAATGACCTTTAGTATAGCTTGACGCTGATCATTATTTAAGCTCTTTTCTGACCAAATATATGATATTGCTGGATCCTGGCTCAGTATAGATCCATTGTCAAATCTAGGAGGCTACAGAGACATGGAAGAAAGAAGAAAAATGAAGCATGTAAAGAAGAATCTAAGAAACAAATAGCATCATCGTAACAACGGGAAAACTGAAAAAGATGAACCAGACAAATCACCTCAAGATCCACAATCATTTTCCTGATGCCAATGGTATGTATGCTTTGTATGAAAAGCTGCATGAGATTGAACCTTGAAGAATATGAAGATATTGAATCAATATCGTGACAGCGCATGTAGGTAGGATCAATAAGTGAATGAAACATAAATGACTAAATCACCTCATAATTGAAAATGATGTCATGAATTCATCCTTGTAAATTCGCCATAACTCATTAGTGAGATTGGCCACCTCAGAAGAAGGCTCACTCCAAGGAAGACGTAAACGCTTGGAAAAAGAAACCTAAGGATTAACAAAGAAAAAGGAAAAACCAGGACTCTTTAGATATGTCTGAGTAAGAATAAGATCAATTGTACCAGACAAACTAAGCTAAAACCACAAACTGTTTAAGGAAAACTTAGGAGGAATGAGGAATGTACTTACTGATACATGAGTGCGACTAATCTCTGCTATAATTCCATTTGCAACTGTTAGGTGGCTGACTTCTGTGCGAAGAATCTGGATATGAAAATTTATAAACAAAAAAGTGAAACAGCATAAACTAAGAAGAATACTCTCTAGTGCAGCTAACTTTATTGGTTCTTAGCCATGACCAAAAAAAACAATGAAAAAAATAATAGTACCACGCGGTCTCCTGTTTTAAGTCTGCAATCCAGGTCATCAGCTGCAGTGGTTCCAGTCCTAGTCGTATCTTCGATGGGTACGCTTTCTCTAGATTCAGATGAGTTTTGACGTACAAAACGATAAATGAATCTAGAATCTTTATGAGAGCTATGATGCTGAAACCCATCTTTCATGTCAAGAACCATAGAAGAAAGATGACTAGCTGAGTCGCTGCCCTTTGAACCATGTGGATGTGCAATATCTTTCCTGGGAAGCTGTAAAATAACTTAGATATAAGGTCTCCAAATCAGAAACGACCGCTGAGTTTGTACTCCAGTAAAAATAGCTGGTATTCAAGACTGACCTTCATCTCTCTAGCTTCCAAGTCAATCAGTCTGTTCCAGTGTCGTATGAATTTAAAATGCAAAGTTGAAAGATGAGATACATGTGCGTCAAAGAGATCGGCGAGTCCGCTACTCTCCGTGTTTCCACCATCTGCCTGGTCAAGCAGATAAGATGTTTTAGAAGCTTTAATCCAATAAGATATGATGAAAGTTCAACACCATAAAGATGGACGTTCTACCACTCCCCAAAACATGCTAAAAACATGTAGTTTGCTCTCAGAATTTACATGCACAATGACTCTGACCAACGAAAAGTCTAATATACAGCAGCAGATTAACAAAATGGAAATCCAGGTCTAGTATAAAGAATGTAATCTAAACCAACGGTCTATTATTCATCATAGGAAAAAATATAATACCTTATGATAAATCGTGCAGGCGTCCAGATGGCGACAGTTACGGCACATATTTGGATTCTAGCATCAAAATAATAAAACCATACCATTATCTCGTAAATATTCACTAGAAAAAAAATTCATTACTGGACATCAAAGCATACCCGTAACATTGGTGGCAGTTGTTGGGTTGTTGATGCGACGAGGATGTCATTTGCGAGTTCATTACGACGAATAATCAGACCCACCAAATCTGATCTTTGAACAGAAATTCCCTTTTACAAGTGAGAAATGAAAGCTTAGCCACTTCCAATATCTTGAGACCAAAGAAAGGCACACAAAAGTTTAGACTCACCTGTGTCTGATCTGACTGTAGATAATACAGAAGGCCATTGTCAATATGCTTTAGGTACCTGAAAATTGGAAACTGTGAGATGGACACAGAAAAAATATTAACTGATGTCAGCAAAAGAAAGAAAGACGACACATAAAGCACCTCTCAGACATAAGGAGCGTGTACAAGATCACCTGTGCACAATGTTCCATTGATGCCTGCATAACACAATAAAGACCAAGCACTTCGCTGTCAAAAGGCTATTCTAACTTTTAAATTTCAACCGAATATCTAGATAGATCTCCATACAAACCTGCCCATTAGGAGCCTTTCCAGATTTAAACTCAAGAGGCATTAGTTTCTCATTCGCTGTGTTCATGTCAGACCCAACTATCACTCTGACTGAAGCATCAACCATTCCTTTCAGACCATATTTAGGGGCCCATGACATCTCCTCAATGTCAATTACCTGAGGTAATACAATTTGCTTATTTACATAACAGAATTCTCATAAGAAGAGAGTGCTTTGAATAAACACCAGTTCTGATGGAAATTTAAGATGTGGCTTATGCATCCGCTTGGAACAACAAAATAAGAAACATTTGAATCAACAAATTGGTTCTATTCTTCACCTGAAAGATATGAAATCCTAAGAAGAAAGAAGGGAGAGAGAGAGTAGGAAGAGATATTCACCTCTGATATCTTTACCATTCGCTGCCCATTAGTAGACCCAAAATCAACATTTGATATTGTTGAGTCCTGTTAATAATGACCATGCCATGAGTTAAAGATGTTTCTGCCTATAGAGTTATTAGAAAACATGACTTTAAAGGGGAAGAAATAAGAGAAAGAAAAGCATGCAAAAACTACCTCAAAGGTTTCATTAGATGCCACTCAAATACTAAAATAAATAAAAAGTGACGGTGGCTACGAGTCTGGTTATTTACTTGTTATTAGATATGTGTAGCTAAAAGTAGCATTAAAACAAATATGTGATTATCATACTAGCACATGCACCAAGGAAAAAATTCCAGCACATCATAAGAGCATAACACAATAGAAATATGTAAGAGCCTAAGCGAGACAAATCTAAAAAATATCTGAAGGACAGCCAAGCAGAAGAGTAACCATTCTTTTAATGTTCATCTAAAGAAACAGTAATATAACATCTAAGATAAACTCAAAAAAGAATCATCAATAGGAAAATACAGGTGCACCTTCGAATCTCGGAAATGATGAATCCAATTCAACATTTTTGGGATAGCTTCGTGTAAGGTTGCTTTCACGCCTCGCTCATGCACTGTAGAGAACATATGACCGGATAAGAATATAATAAAGTGCATTTCATTGAATCTTTAAAGCACAATGATTCCAAAATAACTCGAGAAGTATTATAGCCATATTAATTTCAAATTCCAATATACTAAGAGGAAGCCTACCTATACTAACTAAAATTATAATATACAAATAAGAGGTATTCTAGCTATATAATAAATGCATGGTAGGAACATGTAATGTAGTAACCAACCTCCACATGCATATAAGCTCTCAATATTATTCTTAATCACTATGCTCGCATATTCCTGCAAACCAGCTGCAGATGGAGACTCTTGCGTGAGACCTGCCTGTAAAAGAGGAAATGTACAGTACAGATCAATGCACTACAAATGCAAGAAATAAAACAAAATACTCATTGTCCAACATAATTTCATCAAATATTTCATACTGCAGTAAACCTGAAAAACTTGGTGTAGCAAGGTTCCAAGCAAGGCAGCTGTAGCGTGTTCATTGGATCTTAGCCTCTCATCTAGCACGGTTCTCCTTGGACAACCAAAACTTGCTGCAACCTGAAAGACAAAACCGTTATTCCCAACAAAGGCAGAAAAAAAAATTAAGTGCACAGAAGATTGGTATTTTCAATCAGAAGTTACCTTAGTTCCAGCAACAAGGGTATCAGGATGAACAATTAAGAAATTATTTTGATGGTCTACGTCACACTTGCCCTCTCCGTCAAAGTCTCCAATAACATTGATGGAATCTCCTGGTGATACAGTGCTGTAAAACCTGGGAACAATAACCGTCAAGTATTCAGGAAGCAACACAGGCTAGTTAACCAAGTTTCAGCAACTGGGAATTGAATAGATGATTCTAAGCTCCCCCATACGCCAAGAGACTACCAAGATTAACAACAACAAAAGTGTGTAGCATGTTATCAGCCCACAATTAGAATAGAAATGGCAAGAGCATACGAGACCAAGACATCAAAAACAAGGTGTAGTACATTGAGTGAAGGATCAAAGACCACTTAATATTTTTGAAGCAAATTGATCTGAAAAGCACAGATTTCCCTATCTAAAAGAAAAGTACCATTCATCCCAGAGATACAAAGCGCATTCTTTTCCAGTGCGCTCGTCTAGCAAGCGAAGAACCTGAGAGAAATTTGGTCAGCAAATATAAGCATGTACAAGAAAGAAAGAAACCCTGTAATATATGCAAACCTTATAAGGACACTGGACCCTAGAAGAGCCAGCCAAGCCACGTTTCTCAGATACCTGAAGTACAACTCGGGATAATGAGCAACTTTCACATAAAAACCACATAAGTAACCCAAGTATGATAAAGGCTAACTGTACCTCCAATACAAGGAAATAGCTATCTGGATTTACAGAATTATCCTTTTTTAGTAGAGCAATTGGCCCTCCGTCTACGGAGTTGCAGACACCAACGGAACAGATGTTATCATCTTCAAGACGAATTTGGGGCACCACAGTCCCCACATCGTCAGCTGTTTTGTCATCAACTGAGATGACATCCTCCACTTGATCTAGAAGTTCAAGCAAGGCCTACAAAAAGAGGTGACATGTAGAAATAATACATTAACATAATGTAGAAAACAATATAATGCATCTACTCTTGATCAACCACAGTTGGAAGTAACAAAACAAATAACACATATTAAAAACTGTCTTTGGCAAACATCTAAAGACTGCATCAATTCTCAATTCTTACCTTTTTATGTTGTCCAGTGCCCGTGACCCCGCAAGCTGCACTGCATGTTACAGTACAAGGAAGCTAATATAAACAAGAGCAGCGTTAGAAAATAGACAAAATGTCATCATTCATCCGTTTATCATGAAAGAAATTCACCTTGTTGTGAGAGCATGAAAGTGAAGGTGGGGTCTGGAAAGGACTGTTTCCACTACTGGAAGTGTTAACAATCTCAAACTCCGCATCTAGGGAAGGATTCACCCTTTCCGTGACCCTATTTGCCGGCAAAGCGGGTCTCTTGAAAGCTTTCTTTGAGGGAGAAGATAACCACTGCTCCACCTTGGAAGTTATATCAGATGTAGGACATTGTTTCTGCACCACCTGCTGTCATTTCCAATACGAAGAAGGTAAGTGAAACAGCAATAAAATTTTCTGTCAACAACAGACAAAAGTACAAAAGAACAAAAACAGAACATGCCTTGTCCAGAGAGCATGGGCGAAGGGTAGAAGATTTAAACCCCACTGAATTTTCAGTCAAGTCCATCATCTTAGGAACCTGCTTAGCAGCTGCGCGAAGTCTTTGATCTATAGGAGATATTTTCCAAGTAATATCTTCTCCACCATCATCTTGACTTTGCTTTATCAGCTATCAAGATAAAAGAAACATGTAAGGAATAAACCATGTTAAGTATGAATCTAGCAATTACATTAAAATTAAAGTACAAAAATAAGATATAAGAAAAGAAAGCACCATTCCAGGAGAGAATTTGAAGCGCTTAGCGTTTCTGGAGACCTCAGGAGACGCCTCAGTGAGTTCCCGGTCCACATCTTTGGACTCATCAGGCTTCTCATCGACCGTGCTTGGAGGATTTGGAGGCGTTGAGACAACGGGGTTAGAGGCAAGAGAGTTGGAAGTTGATTGGGAGTTGTGAATATGTCTTTGGAACAGCTGCTGGATGCCAACACCGGAAGGCTGTGAGGACTGATTGGATGAAGATTGTTTGTTTGTTTTCAAAGCTGAAGACTTTGGCTTCTTCCTTGGCGGCATTTTCCAATGGCTTACTACTCACACCCTAAAACTCCAAAAGACACTTTTTGTTAAAGACAAAGTGGATAGCTCAATAATATTAACTTCTCATAATATAAAGTTTCGTTGATGCAATGTGAAGTCTTATCCTAATCTGAAAGTCAACACCTTTCTCATAACAGGAGAGAGTGAAAGTTAACACCTTTCTGTGACGATCAAGCTCCGAGAATCAAACAACAAACGTCGACAGAGAAACCCCTAAACCTAGACCCAACAAAAGCTTCCGTAAACGAACTTCATAGACTCTGAAAATTGTAGAGCAAGTTGAGAATCAAGAACAAAATCTACGTGAAAAAATGTGTACAAATGAATAGATAGAAACCAGAGACTAACCGGATATGGAGAAGTAGAGAGCAATGGTGACGGCGATGAAGATGCCTAAGGGGCTATCGACGGCGACGGCGATGGGCGAGGGAACGGCGAGTCAGTGATGAGTGTCGCGAAGTGAAGGTTCTGATTCTGAACCTCTCAAAATTAAACCCCGTCGCTTAATTCAACGTTAACCGAAAATAATCCGGTTTAATTAGCTGATTCGGTTCGGGTTCTAGTTAATGTACTAAACCAGAAAAAACCAGGTTTTTAGGTTTCAGTTGCGACTTCTCTCCTCCTCCTGCTTTCTCCGAGTGTCTCCTCTGCAGAATCGAACAGTCGAGCCACTGTCCATCGCTTTTCAGGTCGCCGGTTCGTGACTTTCACTTTTCTCAACTAATTTCAGTTTGTAATTTGATCGATTGTAGTTGTTTTGTGCGTTATTGTGTATCATCTTCTCCAAATTTGAGCTTCCAGATACTGTGTGCATATCATTCACATTGCAGATGAGTTGAATTTCAATATTTTTCTGTAGAAATGTTATGATTATCTCATACGATTGCTTCATCATTTTGCGTATTTACATAGCTGTAAATTAGGTTTCTTGCTGGAAAATTAGAAATGGATTTTATGTATTTGAATTGTTATTGAAACTTTGAGAGAAGTTAAGTTTGCTTAGTTCTCTGTTAGACGAAAGCATACGCTTTTGTTACACCTGATGTAGTTTATGTAGGTTGGTTGTGCACTGCAGATATAATGTTGAAGCAAGTGGTTGGCATAGGTAAAGCAATTTATGGAAGTAACAGAGCAAAGCTTAGACCTTTCTTGTGCCAAACCAGTTGTGGATTTCACAATGGGCGGGTACGCCACCATCCTTCCACTTTGATTGTTTACTTAAGCAAGTAGTTTTGTTTTCCTAACTTTAATTAGTGGATTAAGTGTACAGCCTTGTCCAAATCCTTAGTGGCGTCTGTTTGATTGAAATCTCATAACTAGATCTGCTTGGAACTGTTTCTCAAATTTGTTTTTTTTCTGTGTCTTCATATCCTAAAAGTTAAACAACTCACTTAAGTGCTGTTTTGCAAGATGAGTTATAAGTTATTTTAAGGAGTATGTAGCTCAGAAATGTAATTGACTGCATTGTTCTCTACCTCGCGTTACTGTGTTGGTCTTTGTTAGTTTGGCAATTTAGGTTAATATGCCAATGGTTAATTTATTTATTCTGGTTTGTTAGTATATTTGTGATTGAATATTTGTTAGTATTGGGTCTCTGTTAAAGCTTTTTTCCCATTTTTTGAAAGACGGTTCTTGCGCCGAGAAGCTTCTTTGGCGTAGAAGACTACGTGGACGACGACACAAGCCGTCCCTACACATACCAAAAGGAGAAAAAATCGAAAAACCCAGACAAACACGTCTCCTTCAAGCAACGGACCGTCGCCTACATGGAGCCCTTCACGCTCGACGTCTTCATCTCAAAACGTTTCGTCTCGGCATCCCTCACCCACCGCGTCACGTGCAAGCAAGTCGCGGTCGCGGGAACGAACTCAAAAGACGTGAAGGCGGTTTTGAGGTCGAGATGCGATATCCCTGCGTGCATGTCCATAGGGAGGATCTTGTCCGAGCGTGCGAAAGAGGCTGATGTGTACACAGCTTCTTACACGCCAAGAGACCAAGACAAGTTCGAAGGGAAGATCAGAGCTGTTGTCCAGTCCCTTATTGATAACGGGATCGATGTCAAAATCTATCTGGATTAGATTACGAAACGTAATGTGGTTGAGTCGTCTAGACGCAAGCGAGTCATTGTTCATTTCTTGACGATTTCGTTTCAAATTATAGCCGTAGTAGCGTAATGAAATAAGAGTTCTTATGAAGACCAACTTTTCTGGTATTAGACCAACTCGAAATTGAATCCGCGTTTCCCTTTTTAGCAACTACCAATAAATAAAAAAACCACCAATAAAAAAAAAAAGTTTCCTTTTTTTGAAAGTCCCTCTCCCGCCTGTGTTTCTAGGAAAGTCATATATGGTCAAAAGTAGGGAAACCCAAACCGAACCCGATCCAAAAAAAATAAATGCGAACCGATCCGAATTCGATATAAATACCGAATAGATCTTATTTTATTGTATTTGGGGTTATGGGTATTATCCGAACCGAATCCAAACCTAGATAACATTCAAAATCCCAAAAAATAATTTGTACCAAAGATTTGATCTCAATTCCTAACATGTATCTAAAATATACCGAACATTTAAAATAATTATCTAGTACATGAAGGTTGATGGTTGATGGTTGAAGGTGGCGGTTGAAGCTCGAAGTTTTTAGATTTTGATTTTTTTTTCATTCAATAATGTTTCTCATTACATTTCATGAGAACTTGATTTTTATTTCTATCAATAACTATATTGCTTTTCGTTTGATTTTGAATGATCAAGTTTGAATGTTCCTTTCTTATTTTCGAATCAATTTTACTTATGTTTTGGTTACAAAATAGGTACAAATCAAGTATTTTAAAAAGCTAAAGAACCGATTTTACTTATGTTTTTGTTACAAAATAGATACAAATCATGTACATTTAAACTGAAAAACCGATTGGGTCCTGAACCCGAAAGTACATCGGATTGTACCGGTTCTTTGAAGATTTAGTAATCCGAGTCTGAATCCGATAGAATCCGAACCGAACTTTCATATAATCCGAATGAGACTGATTTTGATAAATCCGAAAAACCGAGATGGATTGGATAAAATCGAAATCCCATTGGGACTCGGAATGTCCATGCTTAGTCAAAAAAAATTCTTTTTGTGGTAAATTTCCTGAAATTTTCTCTCTTTTTTGTTTTTAACTTTTTGTTGTAAATTTCTTAAGTTATCTACTTGTCTGTTTAAATTTAATAAAATATCTGATTCTATAAAAAGTCTGTAACGCGTATACGTATATAATATCTCTATATAAAGGAAGAAGTGCATTGATTGAATAATAATCGGCTGAAAATTTTGAAATTGGGATTCTAGGGTTAATTTTGAAATCGAATCTGCTAGGGTTAATCATCATCTAAAGAGAATGGGGAACTGTTTAACTGGAGATGTGGCTGGGGGCAAACAAGCCATCGGAGGGGTCCAGCAGATGCCCACATCGACCAACAATGCGGGGCAAAACGACGCCGTCGATTTCTTCTTCAGATCTCGTGGTCAATATCCTCTCTTCTCACAGATTGAGGTATCGTCGTTATCAATCTCCTAGGTTTTTTTTTTTATTTTGTCTTGTCTCTTACTCCTCTCTTGTGTAATTTATATATACTGTTCACTCTTGTACAAAGTCAACCGAGTTTGCAAATTGTGATTAGAATATTGCTAAATTGAAAAAAAAATCCTCGATTTCTGGTTGAGATCATCTTAAGACATATTCAATTTTAATCTGTGTTTTTTTTGCTAGTGGGTTTGGTGGATAAGATATTCTAACTTGATGTCTTTAGTCTTTGTCCATGTGTTTTCTCTGTTGTGTTTTTTACTCGCCCTCTCTCTCTCTCTTATGGTGGTGGGGTTTAGATTATAGAATATTATTATGCGGAGAAGAGTATAGCATGGGCGTATTGTTTGCTCGTAGAAACTCATGTTACTTATTGTTTGGTTTTATGAGAAAAGTATCCACCCACACGCTGCAGTGACTTTTAAGTATGTGTCTTTTCGATCTCTGTTGGTAACTTGCAATGAAACAGAACACAACTAGTCTTTTACTAAACCATTTAATATCTAATAGGAAAAAAACCATCAATTTGCTGCACCACCCTTGTTCTTTCAGATTGGTTTTTGTTGTGGTGTCTTGTTGATGGTTTTTTGCAATGAATGATGCAATATGCCATTTACTTGAATATTTTGTCTAATAGATATAATATTTTGCTTATTGTTGTTTCTTTTGCATCTTCATATTCATGGTAATATTATTCATTCCTTTGGTACCTTTGAGTTGTGTGTTAACACTATGCTATTTGCGTTTTTGCAGTTGTCTTTGTCGGCTTCAAACTTGATTGACCGTGACATCACATCAAAGGTATGCTCCCTGACCATTTATTAATCAATTTTCTTAATACAGAATCTCTCTCTCCATGCACTGGAGTTTCCGTACGTTTCCATGCGCTTCTTTATGCATTTAAGAAGTGGTTTTTGTATCTCATGAAATTTCTCTTTGTTGTAGAGTGACCCAATGGCTGTCATGTATTTGAGGAAGAAGGATGGGAACCTCGAGGAAGTTGGCCGTACTGAAGTCATACTCAATAGCTTGAATCCAAACTGGATTGAGAAGATAACAGTATCTTTTCAGTTCGAAACTGTTCAGACATTAGTGTAAGCTACTCTGAACAATTGTTTTATGATCATTTACTCACATGGTTTAACCACTGGAAGTCTAACAACTTACATGAGTCTTTTTTTTCTCTTCAGCTTTCACGTGTTTGATGTCGATACCAGATATCACAATGTGCCAGTGAAGGTAATAGAGTTCATCAATTGCCTTTTGATTATGAACGTTACACCTCAATTATTGTATCAACATATTGAAAACCTCTGCAGACGTTAAAGCTGAAGGAGCAGGATTACTTGGGAGAAGCCACATGTGTTCTCTCCGAGGTAAATTAATTTAGCAACTGGAGTTTTGTTGTTGTTTGTATCGTTCACTTCCGATACTGCCTTTATGTGTACATCATTTCATATTTTTTTTGTCTGACTCTATTCTTTTTCTCATCACCAGGTTATGACCAAACCCAACCGGTCCATGACATTAAACCTTCACGGTAATTTCGGGGCTGGTGTGAGTAGAAAGTTGGGAACACTCTCCGTCCAAGCCGAAGAGACCATTGCTTCCAAAACCGTCGTCGAGATGAATCTTCGCTCTGTCAATTTGGATAACAAGGACTTGTTCTCTAAGAGTGTAAGTGCAAACCAATAACATTCTAGCTTGTATTGTTGTTCCATTACGATACTAAGTTTTGTTTTATTTCCTCTTTCCAGGATCCGTTTTTAAGAATCTCAAGGTTGGTTGAGAACAGTATAGTAGTTCCGGTATGTCGGACTGAGGTGGTTGACAACAACCTCAACCCAATTTGGAAGCCTGTATGCTTGACTATGCAACAATTTGGAAGCAAAGTAAGCTAATAGTCTTAATTGTGTTTCAGTCATATTTTTTGGATAATCATTATGTTAATTTTTTTTTTAATTTTATCTATGCAGGATACCCCATTGCTTATCGAGTGTTTAGATTTCAATACCAGTGGGAATCATGAGCTTATTGGGTAAGCTTCAACCTTCTTCTCTGCTACATAGAGACTTATTGTTACTTGAAAAATGTACTGATCCTACTGATCCTGGCAGGAGGACAGAGAAATCAGTAGCAGAATTAGAGAGACTTTGTCAACAAAGAGAGGCTATAAACTTTGTGTATCCATCTACAAGTCACGGTCGCAACAAGGTGCGTTACTCCTATCATTTTATGTAATATCTTAAAAGCAGTTATTTACATCAATTTTGCTTTAAAAAAATTGTTGTGATTCTGTAGGTTCTGAAAGGACAGCTCATTGTGGATCGTTTTGTGGAGAAAGTTCAATACAGCTTTCTTGACTACATCTCCAGCGGATTTGAACTTAATTTCATGGTTGCAGTTGACTTCACTGGTGATGCATCTTTTTATTCTTTATATGTATATTTTATCATCCAAAAAAAACTTGGATTTTAAGATTTGATGATTTTTTTACAGCTTCAAATGGTGATCCTCGTACTCCAAGTTCTTTGCACTATAATGATCCATCAGGCAGATTAAACTCTTATCAGAAGGTACAATTTCTCCGAACCAGATTTATGTTAGTCTATGTTTATTTGAGTACTAAGACCATCAAGTTGCTGCTTTCGATGTAGTAATATCTCATTAATATGTTTCTCTCTCTATGTGATTTCTTTGATCCACCGCAGGCTATAGTGGAAGTAGGAGAGGTCATCCAGTTTTATGATTCCGATAGGCGTTTTCCTGCTTGGGGTTTTGGAGGAAGAACAGCGGATGGTCACGTGTCACATGCTTTTAACTTGAATGAAGCTTTATATGGCGATGAGGTAACTTACGAGACAAAAACTAATTATATTCGGGATGGTGTTTATTATTACAAAACCATGATAATAAAGTTCATTTTCAAAACTCTATTGTATAAATGTCACTGAGCTTTCCAATTTCAGGTTGTCGGAGTTGAAGGAATCATGTCAGCTTATTCAAGTGCCCTTGCAAATGTTGCTCTAGCGGGACCAACTCTGTTCAGCCACGTGGTCGACAAGGCTGCTCACACCGCTTCACAGTCACTCTCACAAAACAGTCCCAAGTACTTTGTTCTCCTAATCATTACGGTAGGAAACTGAAAACATTAATATGTGATTACTTTGATCTCAAAAATGATTGGTTGCTTGAAACAGGATGGAGTCTTGACAGACATGGCTGGTACAATAGATGCATTGGTGAGAGCTTCTGATCTCCCATTGTCAGTTCTCATCGTTGGTGTGGGAAACACAGACTTCACACAAATGGAGGTAGATTTTCTTGTTTTTGTCTAGTTAAAACTTTTGTCTTTGTTCTATTCTAGTTAAATATAACTTGGCCTTGGTATATTTTGTTGTTTAGATTCTTGATGCTGACAAAGGTCGCCGGTTAGAGAGTTCTACCGGTCGGGTGGCTACAAGGGACATTGTTCAGTTTGTGCCTATGAAAGATGTCCACAGTGAGTAATTACATATGTTTACATAATGATTTGCATGTTGGTCTTCGCATGTGTTGAATTGAGTTTGATGGGTGCAGGTGGACAAGTGTCTGTGGTGCAAGCACTTCTAGAAGAACTTCCCGGCCAGTTTCTGAGCTATGTCCGCTGCAGAAATATCAATCCGGTCGGAGCTCCTGCTATTTGAGCTTAACCAGTAGCCTCTCTTTAGATTTCATCTTCTGTTTTCGCATCTTATTGTCACTTGGGTTGGAAAAACAAATTTGGATTCGCTAGGAAAATGTATATACTTGGAATTATACAATTGCCTTCAACAAAATTTCATAACGTTACCTTTCGTTAACTTGGTTAAGATTAAGATTGCTTGATTTAAAAGTATATAATGTCTTGTGTTACAGAGCTATATACAAACTTGGATCAACCTTAACCCACACAATTAAAAGAACAGTTCCTTGTGTATTGAAAAATGTTAAATCACGACAACACAATGCATGCAAATCTCCAATCCCCGAGGAATGTATAAAGACGTGTAAGGATGTGCGCTAATATATCCTCTGTTCAGTAGTAATTTTGAACTTTTGAATACATGTTTGAAAAATTAGCCAGTAAACCAAGAGAAATGGAAATGCAGGATATCAAACCCTGTATCAGCTCTACCACTTGAGCTACATCCCCATATTAATTAAAACAATTCTCTCAAATAACTATTTTTAAATTTTTATCACAAAAATAATCTAAAAAATTACCAAAATAACTATTTTTATTTTGAAAATTTTAATTTTAATTTTTTTTTTTAATTTGAAACTATATTCCAAAACTTCACCCATTAATTCTAAACCCTAAGTTTAGATTAGTTAGTCCTAAAGCAAAAATATATTTTTATCATTTACTAAAACTTATTTTGGTTATTTTTTTCATTGAAAACTATTTTTTTGACAAAAATTAAAAAATGATTATCTATCATCTTCTGTCAAAATTGAAACAGATATTGAATCAAAACCATGTTCCATAATTTAATACCATTCCGACGTTAAAACATTAGGTGCAAGCAAATCTGATAATATTATTATTTGCTCAAAAAAAAAACAACGGGAGAAAATGAAAATGAACTCAGAACTCTTGAGAAGCAGAACCAACATCTCCTTTGTTCTTTCCAACCTTGGCAGGCAAAAGGTTGGGAAGAATGTGTGGCAAAACTCCACCACTAGCTATCGTAACAGATCCCAGAAGATTACTCAACTCCTCATCGTTCCTCACCGCAAGCTGAATGTGTCTCGGTATAATACGAGTCTTCTTGTTATGCCTTGCTGCGTTTCCAGCTACCTCCAACACCTGCCCAATCTAATCAGTACAGGAGTTTTATAAAACAAACAGACAAGGCTCGAAATCATATGTACCTCGGCGGCGAGGTACTCTAGAACGGCTGCGAGATAGACAGGAGCTCCAGAACCAACACGGTCGGCGTATTTACCTGCCTTGAGGAACCTGGCGATTCTTCCAACGGGGAACTGAAGACCGGCCTTTGACGAGCGTGAGACGTACTTGGTGGCCTTTCCCTTTCCTCTTCCACCTTTGCTAGTGCCGCTTGCTGCGGCTTTACTCATGTTTTATTTCGAAATTTCGCAAGAACTAGAAGTGAAAAAGTAAAGACTGAGAAGTGAGATAGATGTTAAGAAAGTTTAGTGACTTGAGGGGTTTTAGCCTTTGCCTTAATATAGGCGGGAAATATTTAGTCTGATTGGTTAATGCATCACGCGTAATGCCAGCCTGCCACTTCATCTTAGCCCTTGAAAGCAGATATACGGAAAATTGGAGTAGTAATTATTGTATTTATTAACTTAAATAGCAACTTTCGAATCTCTTAAAATTTAAAATGGAAATTAAATTTAATGATAAATTATTTTAATGAATAATTATCAGATATCAACTAATTATTGAGAAATTGGGAAATTATTATAACTTCCTCAATAATTACAATCATTAGTTCGATAATACATAATTTTATCTGATTTTTTTAAAAACACCCATTTATATGTAACTTGCCCAGTGACATATGTTTATAGAATGATACATATTTATATTTCTTCTGTTTCCGTTTGATTGTTGCTGTAGACTAAGATTTTTATTTCAAAATAATTTTCGTTTTATAGTTTAAATGGAAAATTTATTAATAATATTCTCCAATTTTTTTTTATTAGTTGGAATATGATTAAGTGTATAGGTAATGATGTTTTTATTTTGGAAATATTAAAAAATTAAATATTTTCTAAATAAATGTTAAAGACAATTAAAATGAAATCATTAATTTAATGACAAAAGAAAGGTGATAATATATAAAATCAGAAGTTTAAGGCCGGCCCATAATGAGATAATATATAAAACATTGAGAAGTAGGCCGCAAGGGTCATTTATAATAAATTAATTATAAAAACAAAAAGGAGTGAGCTGCAAACTATAAAAGACTATAAGTTACTGCTTACCGGCTGTATTGTGTCAGATTTTGGAAGACACCGAAACTTGTCGGAGAAGACTGAAGAATAATCGTCAAAGATTCATCAATGGTGATTCCTCCGAGTTCTAGGTCTTCTCTCTTCTCTCATACTAATGTTTACTCTAATTTTCAATTATCTGTCTCGTTTTGACTTTTTGATTTGTTTTCATTTTGTTTAAATAGTTTCTATTAAAGAAAGAGTTTACAAACATTCTCAAATTGTTTTTAATTACGTTTAGGTTAAACAATCGGATTGAGGTAGACAGCAAGGAGTTTCACGCTTACTGCTTCTCTCTCGCTAAGTATAAATCTCTCTCACTTTTGAATCTGCATTTCGTTAGAGACCCTAAAGGTTTGAACTTTCGTGGATTGCAGTCGAATCGATGATGCTATTGGGAAGGATGAAGTTCCTGCAGACGCTCAAGACCTGGCTATAACCCTCGATCACGTTCGTATTCTCTGTATTTTGAATGTTGTTTTCTCATAAAGTTTCAGTCTTTGAATGTAAAGTTTCGATTTTTAAAGTTGATTCTTCTTCCTTTGGGTCGTGTTGTATGGTGCGCAGGTGTGTCAACATAGATGTAATGCTCAAACGAGGGCAGTGATAATGACGCTGATGATCTCAGTCAAGGTAAAAAAAGATTCTTGCTTTTTTTTTGAATGCTCTTACAAATTTTACTGATTTAGATGTATTACTTGGGTCCTGTTTGGGTAGTTTTTTTTTGTACATAATAATGCTGTGCTTATGTTTCTCGCAACAGACTGCTTGTCGGCTTGGATGGTTCCCGCAGAGAGAGTCTCAACACCTGTTGGGTCTCGTGGACTCGGTATGTGTTAGTTCCAGACGAGTTTCTATTTTTTGTAGAATGTTCAAGATTCTTTTAAGTAGTAGTGTTTTTCTTCTTGTACAGATGTTGGAGGGTTTCACTAGTTCTGAAGACGTTGCCTCTAGTGTCAATAGTCCCATCAGTCTAATTCCACAGGTCATGGAGAGGTAATAATAGTCTTGTGTGTTCATCTACTTGATCACTAAGATTGAACCGTTGGTTTGTTTTGAATCTTCTCCTCCTTCTGTATGCAGGTTCTATCCGTTTTTGAAGCTGGGGGATATTCTTGTTTCTTCTGAGGCCACGGTAAATTTATTTTATTTATTCAGTTCTAAGCACCTTTTGAATGTGTGCTTTAGTCAGCTTTTTTTATTTCTCTCTTCTGGCAGGCGGAATCAAACATATTGATGAAGGACTTCCACATTTCAGAGAAGATGCTGCAACATTCTCCCCAAGCGAAAGTAGTACGTATTGTAATTTTATGTGTGTTTTATTACTCTGCTGTTATAGGCTTAAGTTTAAGCTTTGGTAGTCATGTCACGTTTCATCATCTTAGATTTTTGAATCGTTGTTTATGTACCCGCTTAGTTTGGTTTATTGATGGGTATCTTGCTTGCTTCTTCAGGGATTATTTGTTTTCCGGACAGAGGACATAAGCAAATCTAGTTGTCTCATACATCCACAGGAAGTCAGGTGAGTTTGGATTGCTTCCCCTTTTACCTCCTTAAGCATTTTGGAAGCAGTTTCTGTATGTTAAACTAACATTGGCTTTGATGTGAAAAAATACAGCTTTTTATTGAATGGAAAGGGCGTTGAAAAGAGATATATTGCCTTAATGGTTTGTTTCTCGGATATGCTTTTTGAATTTTCAAGTAAGAATCAATGGTTTATATTTATTGTAGTTTTTTTTTTCAGGAGCCTGGGCCGCAGTGTCCAACAGATGTTACTTCCCTGCTCAACCTTGGCGCAAATCTTCTGCAAACCGTTGGCTGCTTTGGAGGTTTCTTTCCAGTTAATATTTTATTTCACCTCCCCATTTTCAGTGATGATTAACAAATACCCATTTGTTGTACAGGTAGTTACTTTATTGTTATTGCCTTACTGGATGACATACCACTCCCTGTGAATCCATCGCTGACAGATTATTCTGAAGTCATTGTATCAAATTCAGGTAATAAAAGAGTTTTTAGTCATATCTGACAAGTCTTCTCTAGATTAACCATTGTTTCTCTTTTTCAATTTTTTTTGTCTCTAGATTGTGACGTAATCGAGGGACCATCAAGGATATCTCTCAGTTGTCCTATCAGGTACCCAAGCTTTATTGTCTTAGTGAAGTTGCTTTCACAGTTACCTTAAACATTTAATGATTTAATCATCAACCATTGTAACAGCCGCACGCGTATCACGCTACCTGTGAAGGGTCGTGTCTGCAAACATCTTCAGGTGACTCATTTTCTGTTCTGTATAAGTGATAGTATCATTCTTGTGTTTCCATTGTTTAATAACTATTTTGGTAGTACATAGGTTTAAAATGTGTAACATCCTTTTCAATGTTGCTAGCAAAATTTATAAACTATAGAAATGTATCCCTTATCTCTGTTGTGATATTCTTATTTTCTGTTGTAGTGTTTTGATTACTGGAACTATGTGGAAATAAACACGATGATACCATCATGGCGCTGCCCTCATTGCAATCAGCCTGTCTGCTATACTGACATTCGTTTAGATCAAAAGATGATAAAGGCAAGTAACTTACTACCGTTGCTTGGTTCTGTATCTTTTCACTCCTAAACCTCATAAACAACCTTGTCTAACATCCACAGATTCTAGAAAAGGTGGGACGTTATGCGACCGATGTGGTTATCTCCGCTGATGGATCATGGAAGGTTTTAACGGAGGACAATAAGAATGTGGAAGCTGTGCCAGAAGCCACTCAGGGAGACCCAAATAGCTTCCAGAAGTTAACGCCAACTGTTTTGGATCTTACCAATGATGAGAATGAAATGGAAACATCCGTTGGCACTCAGTTCAACGAACTGAAGCCTTGTCTTCCCGAGATTCACAACACACATACGCCTGTGATGGGTTATCCTATACTCAACCAGTCTTCTGCTTCAGTCCACTCGCTGCCACAGTTACCACAAACTTTTAATGTTTTTAATGGTCAGCAACGGTTCACGAACTTTCCGCAAGTAGTAAACAGACAAGACTCAGCAGCAAGAGAAGCCTCATATCCACAAGATAGATTAGCTACTAATACATCTTGCTTCCACATACCAATGCCTACTACTCAGTCTTCTCAGTTTCAAGGGTCACATGTTACGCCCCTTGGACATTCTCTAGGAAGAGCCTCTGGATATAACCACATCTATGATAATGGCATAACTCAACCTCAGTTAGCGCACATGCCTCCTCCTTTGCATCACCAATATGCAATGCAGGTTTGTGTTCCTATCTTTAATCTCTCCTATACATAACAGACTCTGAATATTATTATGTTCTCATCTGTTAACAGAACCAGAGGCTTCACACAAGGTGGTCCAGGAGCCCGTCCCCTGCGCAGGAAAGACCGATCCCATCTGGCATTACACATCACCAGAGGTTATTTGCCAACTATGGAGGGACCTCTTACCAGAGACTCATGCAAAGACCTGTTCAAAGATTGAATCCTGTTGTCGCAGGGCAACAGTTCCCATCGCGTGAACTCACGAATATGAACAGAATGCGAGGCAGCCTAACTCCCGGTTCCACGGGGTATGAACACATGATCATTCAACCTACCAGGCCGGTTCATGCACCAGCTCAAACACTTTCTCAGCCTCAGCCAACAGCTTACAATTATATCCCGGCGCAGGCTCAAGTTCAGACACTTCCTCCGCCTCAACCAACAGCTAACTATAATTTAGCTGATGAAATTCAAGCATTCTTGGCGCATCCAAGCTATCCAAACGGCAACACTGGAACGCAAGCTGGGACCGGTTCACTACCTGTGGAGGGAGTTGGGCCACCAGGGCTGTTTTGGTCAATGCCTCCTGAGGCATGGTGATGATCTGATGGCTTAGAGACTCAGAGCACATGGTTGGTAGCAATAGTATGAATCCCACTAACAAGATAGTAGTATTATCATATAAGTCCATTTTTTGTACCAACCGGTTTAGATTTCCGGTTTGTATATGAGGATCTAAGGGTATTCTTGAGATGTACTCAATGTGAAAAGAAAAAAACATTAGGGTTCTTTTGATCCTTCTAAAAGGTTTTATATTTGGGGCATATAACTTAAAAACATTTTAATGATTGAGAAGTTTGTATGAAAAAAGAAAGAAAGCTAGAATATAAATCCTTAGAGGTGACCCATGGGGTAGTAGTCCGTCCAGTGTTTTGAAATCCGATCCGGACCCGCGGTTGAACCGGTAAACTCGGCAACCTAGAAAAAATCCGGTTTGTGATTTGTGAAAAATCTAATATTTAGAAACCCGTAAAAACCCACAAAAACCTAGTAGAACCCGGAATCCGATACCGGTTGAACCAATAAATAACTTGTATTTTTTTTTTAAATTTTAAATTATGTTTTATATTCTAAATTTCCAATTAAGAAATTATATACTGACAAAAAAAAGTTAGTTTTTTCCTTTTCAGTTTTATATTTGTGATTTTTAGATTTTAATGAAGATTTCACTATGCTACTTGAAGAAAATAATGTGAACGATGGTAGAGAGAACCAAAACTAGTTGATGTGATTTGGTGTTAGTTTATTTCCGTTATTGATAATTTATTATAATATTTTTTACTTTTGGTTTATTTTGTATTTGAAATTTAATTTATTATTCACATTAAACATTTAAATATTTATAAAATTTATATCTTGATTTTTTTAGATGTCATAACTCTTACCTTGTTAGACAAAATTATAAATAGTCTAAACTATTTTTTGATATTTTGAATGTCAAATGAAAATAAAAATGTAGAAATTAAAGTTAAGTATTTTCTAAATGTTATTAAACATAAATATATACATATCCAAAACTATTATTTTATGTTTATAAAAACATTTAGAAAATATTAAATTTTAGTTTCTATATTTTTATTTACATAGCTGATGTATTATTATATAATAAAATTAATTTATTTATTAATCCGCGGTTCATCTGCGGTCGACCCAGTGATCCAGAAACTTGGTAAGTCGTCCAATTCAGTGTCCGAGTCGAGTTTAAAAAATTGAGTCTGTCCATATCTCAATATTCATGAGATCACAGTACCACCGCATGATAGTCCGTCCATATCTCAACATTCATGAGGTCACAGTTCTTATCCTCCCCTGACCCTATCATGTTCTCACTAGTTCGTTATCAACATTTATATAAAAATATTTCCACTATTCTCTATCCCCAATGCCTGTAAAATTTTCTCTTTATATTTGTGTTAACTCCTTTGTGACTATCTTTTTTTTGTATAACAAAAATTCACACTAGAGGCCAGGACTGTCTAATATAACTCACTATAATTGACAAAGCAATCTTTTCCATTTTTTTTCAAATCAAAGGTTAAGATCTAGCCTTAGTTATTTCGAGAATCTTTTTAAACAAAATAGTAGAAATATTATCACATTTCACTTCACTTCTGTCCAAATAGGAAAAAAAAATACTTTAGTACGTACGGTCGCATTAACTTCGAAGAAGACAGGATGTTACCCCAATATAAAAACATGTAACATGTAGCAATATTTATAGACCTTATTTGTCACATTATTTGAATCCCAACATTTAGATGCTTAAAGATACGATTCAATAACCTTCTTTGTCACATTATCACTTAACAAGAAATCAGGAATCAGCTTTTTCATTTTTTACTGCTTTTTCTTTCTCTCATTCTAAATTTTTAAAATAGAAAACAATATAAGTTAGTAAGCATATATATATTTGTGTTGATTTGATTATCAACCTGATGAAATTTTTGAATCTTTAATTCATGCAAACTCAAAGCTTGATAAGAAATTTAAATACTAAATCAAGAGTATGCGTAATGTGAGTATGAGGAACCCTTCTTTGTGATGAACCCTTCTTATCCAAAGAAATTTTATATAATTGATGGTTATAGCTACATTCGGCTGGTAGTCTCATTATCATTTGCGTCTGATAAGAGGATTCCTTACAACACAATCACCAGCTAGCAGTGACAACATACGACTCAATTACGGCATTTCAAAATGATACACTTGTAAGCTTGTTACTAGCTCGGTCTTTGACTTTTCTTAGGTTATGTGCCAGGAGATGATAAGATCGACTCTAGGTCAATCATCATCCTTTAAAAAGACAAAAAAAAAACGAACACTTTGGTTTACTCAATTAACTCTCACATGCAATATGATTATCCAATATCCACGCTACTCTTATGAATTATTCGTTGTATGATTGGATTGTCTTATACGTAAATCCCATGATATATCGTTTTTTGTAACAGTAATGACCATGATATATATTTGGATTATGGCCCTTAAGAAATGCAGACCTAACTTGAAACTTTCTGATTTATAACTCATATCAAATATCTAATCTTACACAAAATGATAATAAAACAAACATCGCACACATATCAGTGCCTACCCTGAAATTATATTGGAGACCAAAAATAATTTATTAAGAATTTTTAATAATTTAAAAGATTGTGTCTATTTATATTAAATCTAAAAAAATAAACATCTTTAGCTAATATTTAAGCTTAAAACTGGCTCTGCATTGCATATGATGCTTTCAACCTGAGGCTACAGCTAGAAAACATGCATGACGGTGACAAATAACGTTGGTAACGTGGTGAATAGATGTTCCATCGAGTCCCAGCCACATAATAGTTTCAAGATTACACAATGAACATCAGTTTATTAAGACCGTTTCTAAATTTCTTATTTTGCTAAGAACCTACCTAAAACATCGTTACCTTTAAAGAGAGAATGAAATAGGACAATATGACAATAACTTCCTTTTTCGCCGGAGAAAATTCAAAGGTCATGTTGATGCATGGTTTCCTGATCTCCTTATTTCCAAGATAAGCAATCAAAGTTTGTCGTTATCAAATTAGATATGACAATAAGTCATCATTTGAAATGCGAGGAGATATACAGGTGAGCGCGCGTAAGAGATTTGAATAAGTGGATATGTAGTTTCTAGATTTTCTTTGAATTTGGATCATTAATAGATAGCGTACACGGCTTTTTTAATGTAAACTTCAAACCTCTATCAACGCGTTTACTATTGCATGAAAATATTTAATGTGCCAACTCATTACAGTTCGTGACCAACTGATTAACCACGTAGAGTGTATTTTTGTTTGTTGTGAAATTGATGAATCACGTAACTAGTAGAGTGAATTGATATGGCAAGTGATGTTTGACTTTTTTTAAACGGTGGTTAAGATAGCCATTAGGTATATTAATTTATACCACATTTACAAAATAAGCTATTATTGCAATTATTTTGTATTTTAGTTTATTTATTTTTCTTAATATCTCTAGAAAATATCATGTATATTTTCTTCTTTGTTGAAATTAACGATTTGACCAATTCATTTGCATGCGACTAAGTAATTCAAAACATGTATTTATTTTTGGTTAATGGTGGCAAATCATGTATTTTTGACAAAATTGGACGTTGTAGATCTAAAAAGAGTTTTGAAATGAAGTTTTTTCTTCTAAAACAACTAATATGGAAACAAAGAAACTGTACACGGTGCAGATTATTCTTTTTTTTATATATAAAAGGCTTTCAATGTAGATTATTATAATTTCTACACATCCAAACAGATTATATATGTATTGATAGTTTTTGTTAATTAATACACCATTATTAATTCTAAAACTATAACATAGTAGCTACTTATGCAATATCGATTCATAAGTCTATTTAGACATTATCACATATATAATTCGTCACAAAATTTCACAGTATTACCTTTTTATTCTGGCGGAGACTACTATCAAAAGCGATAACAAAGTTCTTTTAAGAAAATAGATAAAGATAATTAATCACGTACTTTAAAAACCATACGTCAACAGCTAACAAAAGTCTTCAAGGAATAAAATAGTCAAATAAAGAACCAATAGAATTATTAAACATTTCAAATAGCAAAAATAGAAATAATGAAAACCAAAAAAAGAAACGTGACACGAAAGAAAAGATGAAGCTGACCTATGGCTCTCCTTCCTCCACTACTTAAGGAATATAATAAATGACCTTTTCTTTCCGACTCAGTCTTCAAAGCTAAGCAAAAAAGCATATTTTGGCAAATATTCGGAAAGCCCTTTTTAGAATCCTGATCAAGAAACTCAAGATGACTATGTCGGAGAACCAAAGAAACCTTGAAGCAGGGTTGTTACTGAACAAGAACAGAAACGACATCAACGAGTGTCGTATCACTGCGGTTGTGATCTTCAGCACCTTTGTTTCTGTGTGTGGCTCTTTCTGCTTTGGTTGTGCGGTTAGTCAAAATCTCTGGTTCCTTTGTATTCAAAAGTTCTGTGTGATTCATGTTTTATTAAGTTATATGATATTTACAGGCAGGTTATTCATCAGTTTCTCAAACAGGGATCACAACAGACTTAGGTCTCTCTGTTGCACAAGTAAGAAAACCAAAAACCATTTTCATGACTCTTGTTTCACTCAAAGTCTAATTACATGTTTTACTCACATTTGTTCTCTTTTTGAACTACTTCAGTACTCCATGTTTGGGTCACTAATGACTTTTGGAGCCATGTTTGGTGCCATCTTTAGTGGGAAAGTCTCAGATCTCATTGGTAGAAAAGGGGTAATTTAAAACTGACCATTTATATCCTCTGTTTTTTTTTACTATGTGTGTGAAAAACTCTTTTTTTGAATAAAAGTGTGGTGAAAAACTTCTTGTACTGATTTTCTCTTTGTTCTTACAAAACAGACAATGTGGTTTGCTCAAGTTTTCTGCATAGCCGGTTGGCTTGCAATAGCATTTGCGCCGGACACAGTTTGGCTAGATGCTGGAAGGTTTTCCACTGGATTTGCAGTTGGTTTATTTAGCTACGTGGTAATTATATTTTTACTCTATTTATTGATTAACATTTTGTATTTTTGTTAGTTTAAACTAAGACTTGTTTTAACTCTGTTGCAACCAGATACCAGTTTACATCGCAGAAATAACACCAAAACATGTCAGAGGAGCATTTGTATTTTCTAATCAGGTAATTTAAAAACAATCAGAGAATTATATTCGTTTAGCTAGAAAATATATTCTGATACTAATGATATTGGAAATTGCCAAAATGTTGTTACAGCTGATGCAAAGTTGTGGGCTGTCATTATACTACGTCATTGGAAACTTTGTTCATTGGCGTAATTTGGCTTTAATCGGTAAGCTTAATTTCTTTTCTTTTCCTAGCAATTTCAGTGATGGGAGAAAAATGATTTTAAGTTTTATCGGTTTCTTTTTTCAGGTCTGATTCCATGTGTTTTGCAAGTTGTGACTTTGTTCTTCATTCCAGAGTCCCCTAGATTACTGGTATGATTAGACCTTAATGACCCTTTTTAAAAAAAAAAATTTATAAAACATGTAAAGTGATAATTTTCAATTTGGTTTAAATTATAGGGAAAATGGGGACGTGAAAAAGAATGTAAAGCTTCATTGCAGCTTCTCCGTGGAGATGAAGCTGATGTCTCTGAAGAAGCCAACGCTATCAAAGTATTACAACTCTGAACTCTGTTTTAAAATTCTTGTTGTTTCAACTCAAAACTTGACTAACAATCAAATCTTTGTTATTTGAAACGTTAGGAAACCATGGTGTTGTTTGATCAAGGACCAAAATCTAAAATTATGGATTTGTTCCAGAGGAGATATGCTCCATCTCTTGTTGTGAGTTATTCTGTAACGTTTTTGTGTTGAAAGATGTCAGTTTTTGTCCTCTTTCGCCGTTTACTCAAAGTTTTTGACACATTTTTTTTCAGATTGGTGTGGGGCTAATGCTTCTGCAACAGCTCTCTGGAAGCTCAGGGGTTATGTTCTATGTCGGTAGCGTATTTAATAAAGGAGGTAAGACAAATTATGTTTCACATGTAACGATAATGTATTTGTCTTCATTTGTGAGTAACAGATCTTTATTTCTCTTGACAGGATTTCCAAGCGACATTGGCTCAATGATTCTTGCAGCGATCATGGTATGTCTTTGCACATAGTTTCTCCAAAAAAACCTTCCAAGGACTACAGTTCAAAAATGTCTTATGCATCATGTGTTCATTTTTTGTAGATACCAAAAGCTTTATTGGGTCTGATTTTGGTTGAGAAAATGGGACGAAGGCCTCTTCTACTGGTATAGTTTTGCTATCTTTTCTAATCAAATGTGAAACGAAGCAAATCAATTTATCATCTTATTAACAATAAATAAATGATATTTTAATTACAGGCCTCTACTAGTGGAATGTGCCTTTGCAGCTTGCTCCTCGCATTTTCCTTCAGCTTTCGGGTAAAATTAACAATTCTTTTTACCAAAACAAGATTTACAAACTTCGAATTTAAAATGTTATATTTATCATTTCTATTTTGTTCTTCTTGGACAGTCATATGGCATGCTGGATGAGCTTACTCCTATTTTTACATGCATCGGTGTAGTGGTATGTATAGCATATTTTTCTAAACTAAACAAGCGCTCTTTGTATAAAATTGATCTGATTCTTACATCATGCTATTTTCATATGAAACAGGGCTTCATCTCTGCATTTGCCGTAGGCATGGGAGGCTTACCGTGGATCATCATGTCTGAGGTTAGAAACCAACATAAACTCCTTGTCAAAGTGAATATAACTTTTTCATCTCTAAAATGGTAAAACATTTTGGTTTTGCAGATTTTCCCAATGAATGTTAAAGTTTCAGCTGGGACTATTGTTACCTTAGCCAACTGGTCCTTTAGTTGGATTATAGCTTTCGCCTTCAATTTCATGATAGAATGGAACGCATCAGGTATGTTATATGGTCAATTAAATCTCTAAAAAATTTATCAAAACTTCATTACTTCCTTTATCTAATAGTTGAAGTATACTATTTTTCAGGAACGTTCTTGATCTTCTTTAGTATCTGCGCTGCGGGTATAGTCTTTATTTATGCAATGTTACCCGAAACCAAAGGAAGAACATTAGAAGATATACAAGCTTCTCTTACAGATTTTCTACAATGAGATTGAGATGTACATGTTCATAGTTATTCTTTTCTTGGATTCAAATAGGGGAGGTTTATAGTTTTTTTTTGTTATAATTATTTGTACATTAGAGAGAAGGGAAGATCACTTGAACAAGAAACATTTTTAGATCTTTATGTCTCTCTTTGTGTGTTACACAGCTACTCCCACATTTGTATAGTATTGTCCCAGTTTACGCAAAAAGGAATTATAAAATTATGGCCGACTATAAATTATGGTTTTCGGCCTCTTTCATGTAATTAACTGAATTTGTTTTAGGTATTTCTTTTAAAATTATATTTAGATACTATTTTATATAACAAGTCAAACTATTTCTTTTAAAGCTTCGAAAATGAGTTTTTATTTATTTACTAGAGATTTTAGCCCAGGGTTAGACAAAAATATCAATGTATTTAATATATATATATATATATATATATATATAATGCACATAAATTACATCATTTGTTATTAAAATGTAAACCATATATTGAATTAGAAATGAGTAAAACTGAAAATTTATCATTTTTACAATCTAAAAATACATATGAAAGGATAAGCAAATGTGGAATGGATAAAGAATAGTTAAACCTAAGTTATGATCCAAAAAAAAAGGTTATGATCCAAATATGTTTGCCCTTATATATTGGGTTGTCATGTACATAAATTATTAATGGAGCAAAATCTGAAAACATGCAACATCATTATTCTAACATAGTAGATATTCACATATTTATATTTTTTTTTGCTTGTAATGCTTGCACTTTTGATTTAATCGAGTTCTAAATTATGGTATTGGAAATTATTTATGGTATTTAGAATCTATATAAGTTGATGCCACTTAAAATAATGTTTTGATGACTGCTGCCCATTGTAGAACAATACAAAATTTTTTCTAAAAATGTCCTCAAAAGTTGTCATCAACATTTGTTTAATGCAAGACATGAAGTGTTTATAAGCTTTTAAAAAAAAAATATTATTAATTAAGTAAAAATTGTATAACATAACAGATTCTATATATTTTTTTTTTGGAAAAAAACAGGTTCGATAATTTATTTTCACATTTATTTTGGTTCATATTACCAGTGATTATTAATTCGATTATCTTATTTAGGAGTCTGTTTCATAATTTTTTTCATAAGTATCTTAGATTTTTTTTTTATCATGAATCACTTGACTTTGTATTTTCTATACTATTCCAAAAAAATGAAAGGATTTTTTGTCCAAAAGTCAGTAATAAAACTAAATTGTGGAGAATTTATATCTAATTTGTTAATTAAATATTTATCTAATTCACTATATACGTTTATTTATTGTTTTTAGTGTGTACCTATTCAAAACTAAATATATAACAACCTCCGTTTTGCTATGGATTTTGGAGATATATACTGCATTATGTATATTTGACCTATAACATATACTTGTAGGTCTAGGAGAAAATTGGTATTTTAAATTTAAATAAACTAAACCAAAGATGTAGCCCACAATGTTGTTAGCGGCTAAACGTACCAGGTCACTATAAGTTTGAACCCTAAATTTCTTTAGAATGTATTTCTGGTATATTTTCCTTAATTGGGAATATTTCTATCATTCAATTGATCTGAAAATGATATAAGGATGAGTTGTTAGTCGGTATTTCTTGAGCAAATGGATTTTCGGAGCAAATTTAGTTACATTGGTTAACAATAAAAAAAAATTGTTTTTTCCTTTTGCCTCTTTAATACATACACGTGAGCATGTTCTTTGTTTTTCTTTTGTTTCTTTGCTTACCCGATTCTTTTCTCTTTATGTGATCTTTGTAGTGAATAGGATCTGGAATCTCATCACTGTTTGTTAGTTAGAAGTGTAACATAAGCACGTAATAAATTTACCAGAGTAAATCAAGTCATTTACTGAACGTTTATGGGCCAAAATCATCGAAATGCTTTGTCTTGTCAAATAGAAACAAAAAGTACATGAGGGTAGATTCGTAGATGATCCAGTATACTGTTTCTATACGGTGAAAATATCTTACCATATCCAATATGTGTATTGCAACTTGTATATCGAGCCTGTAAAGTTTTTGTTATCTCTGTATATAATAAAGGCAATAAGGTATATAATATGACCTTAACACTAAAACAGATAGATAGTTTAGCAACTACACATGGATCACAAGGTAGTAACAAATACTTACAAGGGATGTGGCGGTTGGTGTTGGCATCACGATATCGTTTGGCAAGTCCCAAGTCAATTACATAAATCTGGTAACATAGACTTATCAATGATATCATCGCCTTTTTCAAAGTTCATAAAAATAATAGAAATGGCAGAAACATACTTTGTTCGATATCCGGCCTACGCCCATGGGAAATTCATCAGATTGTATATCTCTATGAAGATGTGTACCTTACTGCGTAGTTGGATGCTTTGTTATATTGTTCTCTGCGAAACCAATCCAAGTGATTAGATTAATGACAATTTTCAGCTAGACATTGAGTACACTGCATGTAAAAAAGCACCATTTCAAAAGTTTAAAGCTTGCCTCACTGATTGATTTATAGTTAGTTTATAGAACTAAACCGATGAACATGATTAAAGATTTAAAACAGATCTGACCCAAATCAAGTCTCCAGAATGGATATAACAGCTACTACGGGGATAGTTTAGTTTGCAATGAATTAACGGAAATAATAGCTCCCATTTGGCTGGTCCGGGTGATACGTCGTTGTAATACACGGCGACGGGAGATTTCCGGTGGTGAGGACAGATGACCATATAGCTTAGGTTTTTGATATTTGGTGGAACGAAACTGTGGACTCAGCTATTTATATAGGATGACCATCAGGGGGAGGTGGAACGAAACAATCAAGAAGAGATTAAATATCACCACTGAATGATCAAGAGTGGCTCAAGGTAACTGAAACTTCCGAGAACGGAGATGTAAGGGAAGTGGAAGAGTCGGGGAAGATCGGCTGTGAAAGTTTCGATCGAAAATAGTGTAAGAAAAATAGGCCTTCTTTGTTCTGAATAAAAGTATAAAGTCAGCCTAAATTAAAACCTAGTTCAGATAAAAAATGTTTGACATGGTGATTTAAAGATTTCTTATTGGTTGATTTTATTAATCCTATGTCGATAGTCTGGCTGATGAGTATATCATGTTTTTAGTATTGTTTGATTTTCTCTGGTTATCAACATAATTTAACTATCGTTGTTCCAACTTCCAACCATACCCATGACAGGTTTAGCGCATCCGATTTGCATAAATTATAAAGATCAACACTTTTGAATTTTGATAGTTTAAGCATCATACTGACGTTTTAACTTATCTTGTTTTGTTGTTGTTTATTTCGAATTTTAATTATTGAATACAATTATTATAATACTATCTTACTCAATATTCTTTTCATTATTAAAGTATTGTAGTTGACAACTTGCAGGTGCCGCAGCATGATTTGTAAACAAAAATATATTATCACTTTTAAAAATATATAATTTTATAAATTAGAAAGGAACAAAGAGAGCATGTGGTAAAGATCTCATGATTCACCTTTTCTCCTCGTTCCATGATATTATCGACTTGTTTAGCTTTTCTAACTGGAAAGTTGTTCTAGAATTCGCTTGTCGAATAGACTGTACCGCTCACTCATAGTTCAGCTACTAGCCTACTAAACATATTGAAACTTTGTTAAACAAATCTATTTAAAATACCCATTTAGCAACAACCCACTCAACCAGTTGGTAGTTTATTGAATACGCAAAAAGGAAATGCATAGTTCGGTAAAACTTTCAGTAAAAATAGTGAATTTATGACTGGGTTTTGATTCAATGGCTTGACAAAAGTAAGCGGGTCTATAATGTTTGGGCTTGAAAGTCAAATTCTTTATAGAAGAGAGAAAATGTGGCAAAAACAGATGTTTACCACTAGGACATAGATTACGGGCTGCCATTTTGAGTAGATGTGAACTCATAAAGCAGCTTCTTATTATCGGCCACAAATTAATACTGGGCCGGCCAGCACGTCCGCTTGGATTGGGGCCTTAGTAGTTTCTATCATTCTGCAAATGGCGCATGACATTTGGTAATTTCTTAACTTGTTTTCTCAAAATTTTGCATGGATCCTAATTAACTCGTGCAAAACATTATTGACAGTATTGTAACTGAATCAAGATTCTTTTCCACATGCAACATGTAACCACTAAAAATAATAAATTTATGTTTTTTTAGGTTTTACAACCAACATAAATGAATGAAATACAGCTAGAAGGAAGGAACTGCGTGTAAATGGATTCATTGTTGTACAAAACCAGGCTTTAAATATTCATCCAGTAATTGAATCTTCGCATCAGGAGACCACAAGAAATATCTATGTGGAAACGTGGTTGCCCACATAAAAGGGTGGACAAGATGATTTTGGTCCCTATTAACTAGTAAGGCCACTTTGTGTACGTACAACTCTCTTTCTTTAGTATGAAAAAGATGAAAAAACATGCATGTATTGGTTAATGTTGCCAACATGAACCTTCCTTTCGTATCCTTTTCTCTACAGTGAAAAAGATAAAAAAACATGCATGTATTGGTTTCTGGCGAGGGTTTTAGGTAACCTTTTCTCGTGTAGTGAAAAAGACGAATAAGACAATGCAGGTATTCATTAATGAAGCCAACATGAACCTTCCTTTCCAATTGTTTATTTCAGTTCTATCCAATAAAACATAGGACCCACATAGAACGCCAAAGCAATATAAAAGTATAAATTAATAATTTGTTGGGTCAAAATATTATATCAGTCAAATTTGTCGAGATTTTGATCAATTTCAATTTATTTATACTAAAATGCATGGATCAGCTTTATAGTTGTGATTCTTTGGCTGTACATAGAGAATAGTCAAAAATCAAATAAAACAAAAGATAGTCGACCAGGGAAACAAAGTTGCAGCGACGATTCAATTCTTCAATAATTGATAAGGACAAATATTTTGTTTTGTTTTATTTTCGCATAACAACGACTACATTATTCAACAAAGATGTCTATAATTTCAATATCCAATTAGTTTTTTTTTTCTTGGTAAAAAACCGTCGATATTGTTTTTATCAGTATAAATAAATATTTCCGAAAATATCAATTTATATTTATGAACATATACTCATAAATAAAGATAGATACATATTAAAACTATCATTGTACGATGTACAAACACATTCTTAAAAGTATCAAAACTAATCATAGAAAAGAAAAATCAAACCTATAGTCAAGTTCAATGTAGATGACTGAATCTAAACAAAACAAAACTATACTATCCAATAGACTAAATTAAGATTGTAAACAATAAAGAGATATTGCGTTTGAGTCGCCAACCATCTCATAAAATCTATGGTGGTCGACCTATTCTAATTTTCCAATAGTATTAACAAAATGCCACTAGACAAATATATTAAAATGAAACTAAGCTAGCACAGTTTGATCGACAGAGAGTACACGACCAAGTCCACTGAATATTTTTTTTTAAAAAGGTTTGCTAGAAAGAAACAAAACCATTAAAAATGATTTTATGACGTGTTATATAATATTCAACTCTCCTAGTAGACAAATATCCAGATCCTCAATTTGCATAAGTAGGAACCTCTCAAGAAACTTCAAAGTCCTCACAACTCTACTTTTCTTTTATATCAGCTTACTTTCATTGTAGCTTCTTCTTCATAGCAAAGAAACTAAGAAAGTACAGAAGAAAACTAAGTAAAGAAGCATGGAGAGACAAAAAAGCATGGAGAAAGGGTTACTGAGGAAGAGCTTAAGCATACGTGAGAGAAAATTCCCAAACGAAGAAGCTTTTCTTGAAACCGGATTATCCAGAAAATCTCCCAGAGAAATTACCAAGAAAGCTCAAAACGACGATGGTGAATGTCGTGTTACTGCCACTGTTTTCTTTAGCACCTTTGTTGCCGTCTCTGGCTCCTTCTGCACCGGTTGTGGCGTGAGTCATCTTTTTTTTTTTCTGTTCAACCGGTTCAAACCCGGTTTATAGATTAACCATCTGGTTTTCACTGAACCAGTTTAATTAGATTTGGATGTTTTGGTTTTCTAGGCTGGTTTCTCGTCGGGTGCGCAATCAGGGATTACCAAAGATTTATCTCTCTCTGTTGCAGAGGTGAAATTATTACTATTATTGCTCTGTTTTTACCTTTTTACTTAAAATTATAAAGTAAATTGTAGTTTGACTTTTTGATTTGACCGTTTTTGTTGATCATGCAGTACTCAATGTTCGGTTCGATTTTGACACTAGGCGGATTGATTGGTGCAATATTCAGCGGTAAAGTCGCCGATGTCTTGGGAAGAAAGCGGGTAAGAATAAGATAGCATTTCGGTTTGGTTTGACAAGATAATATAATCTATCTACCTAACCGGTTTCTACCACTTTTTTATGAAAATCAGACGATGTTGTTTTGTGAAGCCTTCTGCGTCACAGGCTGGCTTGCTGTCGCATTGGCTCAGGTTTGTTTCTACCTTCTACTTGTTCTTTGTCATTTTGTCTTGTTTATTCTTTTCAAAAAATATATATTTATTGTTTTCTTTGTCAACATATTTATTGTTTATTTCTGCGTTTCTTATGATTAGCTTATTTTTTATATAGTATTTTTTTTTGATAAAGTTAACTTATTTTTTATATATAATCATATCTTGAAGGATGCATTGTGGCTGGACTGTGGAAGATTGCTGCTTGGAATCGGCGTTGGTTTATTTAGCTACGTGGTAATTTCTATTATCCTAAATTCATTTTTCACCACTCAGATGATAAAATTATATACTTAAATGATAAATTACTGATACAAACTTGTGTTTCATATGTAGATTCCAGTCTATATAGCTGAAATTGCACCAAAACATGTCCGTGGATCATTTGTGTTCGCCAACCAAGTACGTTAACTGGATTTATTTGACAGTTCAAGTTCTAACCAAGTTAATCAAGCCTGACTTGGTCCAGCGTTATATTCGGAATAAATAACATACGTTTTTGTTAAAAATGCAGCTGATGCAAAATTGTGGCATTGCACTTTTCTTCATTATTGGCAATTTCCTGCCATGGCGATTATTAGCAATAGTCGGTAAGACTATGTTAAGATAAATAATCTAAAATTGAAATAACTCAAACCGGCTTATTTTAACATTATGTTGCTATGTGTTCCAGGTTTTGTGCCTTGTGTGCTCCACGTTTTTTGTTTATTTTTCATTCCCGAGTCTCCAAGGTGGCTGGTAAGTTTGTCTATATTTGCACATGATTTCGGTTTATATGGATCTATAACCAATCATTACCGGTTTTGAAAGTTGGTTCGAAGAGATTATAAAATGGTTGTCTCGTTTTTTATTCCTATTACCATGATATATATATGACAGGCGAAGAAAGGTCGTGATAAAGAATGCCGATCTGCTTTGCAACGTCTTAGAGGATCTGACGTAGACATTTCTCGTGAAGCAAACACAATTAGAGTATGAAACTTCCATTAAAAAGATAAATATACTTACCACCAAAATATGTTGGCTTCCAAAATCATTTTTTGCCCTGTTCTTTTGTAGGATACCATAGAAATGTCCGAAGTTGACGGTGAATCTCGAATGTCTGAATTGTTTCAGAGACGATATGCATATCCCTTACTTGTAAGTACTTGAACTAAGAAAAAAAGTTTCTAATGGAATGTGACTTTTTAAACCAATTATTTTGTATTGACATATACATGTGTATACAGATCGGAGTGGGCCTTATGTTTTTGCAACAATTAAGCGGGAGCTCAGGTGTAACATATTATGCCAGTAGCCTCTTCAACAAAGGAGGTAACTTAATTTCATATAACACTTCTAGTCCACAATATGAACATTTCATGTGTAAAACAGTTCAATCGAAATGTTTTTAAAAAAAAAATATTTTCATCATTTACTTTCAGGATTTCCAAGTGCTATTGGCACATCTGTGATAGCCACGATCATGGTAAGTTTCCAAAAAAAAAAAGAACACACACACATTTACTTTATAATACCTGAAAATTTCCAATATTAAAAATTAATGAACTTTTGGACTATTTTTAGGTTCCGAAAGCAATGTTGGGAACAATTATAGTCGATAAAATGGGGAGGAGAACACTTCTAATGGTTAGACCTACTTTAGATTTAATCAAATATTTTTACATATGAATTATTCTTCATTCAACTAAAAAAATAACTAACTTTTATATAAATTTGAACAGGCTTCTTGTGCTGCAATGGGTTTAAGTGCGCTGCTCTTAAGTGTTTCCTATGGGTTCGAGGTGATTTTAACTCTACCATTTTCCTATAAAAGTGAATAGAAATATGCAACCTTTTAAGCTAATTATTGTCCTCGAATTTTGTTAAATGTTGAGCAGTCATTTGGAATTCTCCCAGATCTCACTCCCATCTTTACTTGCATCGGTGTATTGGTAATAAACCTAATTTACAAACTTACTAGCTACAAAAAAAAAAACAGATTACAAATCTTTTATTTATAACTTTAACTTGCAACTTGCAACTTGCAACTTGTTTCAGCGCTGATTTGTTTCGTTGGTAATTAATGATATGTATAGGGTCACATTGTGGCATTTGCAATGGGAATGGGAGGACTACCGTGGATTATAATGGCTGAGGTATTCCAACATTAATATTTCATGTTTTTGTTTTAAATTTCCCTTACTTATAGAAGTGCTTTGCGCTAGTGTCGCCGTTGTAGCATAAATTATAGTCATTATAGTATGAGTACAAGTCCAGAGTGTGTGTTGAGGGCTGAAATATTTTATATCGTTTGCAGATATTTCCCATGAATGTGAAAGTGTCAGCTGGAACCTTAGTTACCGTGACTAATTGGTTATTTGGATGGATTATCACATATACTTTCAATTTCATGCTAGAGTGGAATGCATCAGGTAAATACTTAGATATAAACATCTAATAATAATTAGTTACTACTATAAATACTTCGGTAATGGTGGCTGATTTGTCTTTTTTCATTTTTTCAAGGAATGTTCTTCATCTTCTCAATGGTCTCCGCCTTTTCGATTGTGTTTATATACTTTCTGGTACCGGAGACTAAAGGTCGATCACTTGAAGAAATACAAGCATTGTTCTCGAACTCTGTACAATAACTTGTCTTTTTGGTAAAATGATCATATAAATCGATGCTTGTAACTGGTAAAAAGTCGATTATTATGATTGGTGTGCGTTTGAATGAGATTTGTGTATGGATTGAGTTTTGGATGGGAAAATGGCAACAATAAATTTGTATATTGGCAACTGATACGCATTATGGCAATACAAAAATCATATGCAACGTAAAAACACCAAAAAGGCTATAATGACTCAAACCACGTTAATCAACCCGGTTACTATTTGATCATTTAAAAAATACCATTTAAATTTGACCTACTCAAATATAAGTATGTTTGATAATGAATTTATGGAAAAAGCAATTAAAAGCCCACACGTTTAGACAACTCATTTATAATTACTTAAAAATAAAGTTGATAAAATATCAACTGGTGATCGAAAGATTACAAATCATGCAAAGACAATGTAGTAGTTGTCTTTCGTAAATACTGAAATCATGAAGTTCCACAAACCACAGTGACCATTAGACAAATCTGCTTTTGCAAAATTAATTTTATACTTAGTATGTTTCTTATTAAATGTCACTTTAACATTTTTTTTTTTTACAAAATGAATGTCATTTTAAAATTTGAATGCAATTTTTGGTTTAAAATTAATTACAAATATATTGATTTTATAAATAATTTCATTTATCTCAAATACTATTGATTGATTATATGTAATTAATAAAAATTTAAATGTATTTCAATAGTTCTTTTAATTTGCGCTAAAAATGTCAAATTTTTAATTGCCATTGTACCTGCTACCTACAAATTACCAACCAAAAGTATTAATTATAAACTAATGAAATGAGCTATGTTTACCATAAATCCTCAACTTACTGAGATCGTGCTTTCAAATGGTGGGCCCTCAAACTTGACAAAGAGACATAATAATCATTGATATCTCCACAGACTCCACTATAAAACGCTCCTAGCTACTACTAGTTAATTTTTACTGGTTTCAATAGTGAAAATGATATTAAAATGTTAACGTAACATTAATTATCTGTGTCTTACTTCATTGGAAGAGTTTCTTGGAGTCCTTATGGAGAGACGTTGACATAAACATGCATCAAGTGGATCCATCGAGTGAGCTTAATATAGTGATCGTGTCCCACGGGCTGACATGTCCTGTATCCTGTGTTTCGAGTCAGCCACCACGGGAGAGTACAGTGTTTTGGGATACACACCGTAAAGTAGAGATAATATTGTAAACCGTAAACTTGTATTGATATTAACAACTGACGTGAATATATATACAAAGACATAAGCCGACTTCCAAGACACATAAACCTAGATAAAATAGGAAATATAACATAAGATAATGACGGTTTAGCAAGGTAATCCTTATCTAGGATTCCCTTTCCTAATACATACACACACCACACTGAAGAAGCGATGTGTTGGCTTGGGGGGGGGGGTGAGAGAGATGATGATCAAATGATGGTGGTTATAGTGAAACACCAAACGACTACTGTTGCCCGTTGCATCTCGATGAGTATTTTGATTTTCTTAGATGAGACTGAAGATGAAGAGTAATGATGCCTGATTATATATGTCCACTGATATTATTATCTTTGCCTCTATAAAACTATTCAAATCTCTCGTCTGTTGCAGTCAGTTAAAAACAACGATAATTATCGAAGCCAACGTACATAAACAAAACGGGCATTTGGTCTAGTGGTATGATTCTCGCTTAGGGTGAGCGAGAGGTCCCGAGTTCAATCTTCGGAACACCCCTAAATTTTTACATTTTTCGTCCCAAGTTGAAGAAAAACTGAAAAAAGTAACAAAAATAAAGTTACTCCGGAGTCTGTTTTTCAACGATATTTTTATTTTTTTTTTATTTTATAAACTTTGTTTTCATTTCACGCGGAAGAAAAAAAAAAAAAAAACTTTATTGAGCAATCAGATCTCATCGTCAACTTCAAATCGGAAAGCTAACCGTCTCCGATCTCACACACACCCAGTGAATGGCATGGAACTAATCTCATCTTCAACAATCACAAACTCAGCTCTATGCTTAACCCTAATCTCCACCCTCACCTTCTTCCTCCTCCTCCTCCACACTCCACCCACTCCCACTCACCCTCATCGCTCTCTCCTCTCCGCCTCCTCTCCTCCCGATAATGCCTACCTCTCCCTCCACTTCTGCGTCTTCAACCAAAACCTCCTCCTCACCATCCCCTCCCTCTCCCTCCTCGTCCTCCTCCACTTCTACATCCTCATCACCACCGCGCAGGCCCACTTCTCAGTCGTCACCACCAAGCTCGCCGACCGACTCAGCCTCTCCCCCAGCATGGCCGCCGTCACTCTCCTCGCCCTGGGCAACGGCGCCCCCGACGTGTTCGCCTCCGCCGCCGCCCTCCGCGGCGGACAGTACCGGACGGGGTTCGGGGCGATCCTGTCGGCGGGAACCTTCGTCTCGGCTTTCGTGGTCGGGTTCGTTGCGATCCACGCGGCGCCGTTTCAGGTCGATGCGGCGTCGTTTGTGAGGGATGTGATGTTTTATTTGGTGGGGGCGAGTTTCTTGTTCTATGTGTATTTGAGTGGGGAGATATTCGTGTGGCAGGCGGTTGGGTTCGTTGGGTTTTATGTTTTCTTTGTTGGGTTTGTGTTTTGGATGGATTTTGGGAGTGGTGGTGTTGAGAAAGGGAAGGTTGTTATCAGTGAGGAGGAGAAGGACTTTTTGAGAGTTGAGATTGGTGGTGTTGGTGTTGGTGTTGGTGAGAGCTTTAAAGCTGAGAAAGAGCATCGATTTTCCCGAGTTTTGAGGCTTTATGGGAAGGTAAAAAAGTCTTTTACTTTAGCCTCTGAGCTTCTTTTGTTTGATCACAGATTGTATGGTAGCTTCATCTTAACTACTAGCTGTTGAAATCTGATATTGCTTACCGCAGATTGTGTGTTTGAAGGCTTTGATGTTGTGTAAAAGTCTTTGACTCTAGTCTAGTGAATGCGAATTGTAAGTAGTTTAAGCACTTTCAACTCGATTGTAGCTGCGTTAATAGCTCATGAACAATCGTTCATTCCGGTAGCTAGAGAGCTAACATGTTAAAATGTGTGCTGTGTTTGGATTATGTGTTTAAAGGCTTCGATGTTATGATGAAAGTCTCTTTGCTAGTATAGAGAATGAACATTCTAAGCAGCATAAGCTGGATTGTTGTAGCTGCATTAAAAGCAGCGAGCTAACATGTTAAAAAGCAGTTGAGGAACATATGTTTGTGGCATTCTGGATTTGCTAGTCTTCTCTTTTAACCTGTGAGCGAGCTTCTTTTGTTGATCACAATGGTGGGAATTGTATGGTAGCTTTATCTTTAAGTACTAGCTGTAAAATCTTGTTGAGTTTAGATTGTGTGTTTAAAGGCTTTTGATGTTTTGATAAAGTCTTTGACTCTAGTCTAGTGAATGAAGCATTGGAAGTGGTTTAAGAAATTTCAACTCGTTTGTAGCTGCGTCAACGGCTCAGGAACAATCGTCCGCTCCTGTAGCTAGAGAGCTCAGGAACAATCGTCCGCTCCTGTAGCTAGAGAGCTAACATGTTAAAAAGTAGTTGGGGAGAGTGACTTTGTGGCATGCTGGATTGGTGTATTGTTAGGGATTAGAGATAGCTTGATAGTCGTTAATCAAAACTCTCTGTGATGTGTATGGAGTTCACCGGTTTTTTATTCTATCAGGTTACTGTAGTTTACGTTCTCTGTTACACTGCATAATGCATCTATCTATGCTGATAAGTTTGAGCCTTGCCATCTTAAATTCGATGTTATGACTGATCAGATTGGCTGATTTTTCTTTTACTGTTTTGTTTGCAGATATCAAGAATGTGGGAGACTCCTGTGTCAGTTCTTTTGTTGCTTACGATCCCAAAAACGTCTCCTTCTGAATGGTCCAGGTTCTACCGATCTGCCAACATTGTCTTCTGCCCTCTTGCCCTTCTGTACGCTTGCAACTCATTTGTACCACTAAACCATCCAATCTCATTCCTCTTCCCAAACACCCATCTCCCACTCTGGCTCGTCGTTCTCTTCATGACGTCTTCCCTCGCTTTCCTTCACTTCACAATCGAAAAACAACCTCCCAAAACCGAGCAAATGCCAGTCATCATCTTAGCTTTCGTAATGAGCGTTTTCTGGATATCAACCATCGCGGGTGAGCTCCTCAACTGCTTGGCTGCGCTTGGAACCCTCCTTGAACTGCCTCCGGCGCTCCTCGGCCTAACCGTTCTCGCTTGGGGAAACTCTGTCGGCGACCTTGTTGCTGACGTTGCAGTTGCAAAGGCGGGTCGACCAGCGATGGCCATGGCCGGTTGCTTTGCTGGTCCAATGTTTAATATGCTTGTTGGACTTGGAACAGCCTTGGTGATGCAGACGGCTAATGTGTATCCAAACGCTTATGAACTTGGATTCCATGTTGGTATTGTGATCGCTTTCGTCTTCTTGTTGCTTAGTCTAATGGGATCACTGTTGGTTATAACCTGGTCTAGATTCCGAGTTCCGAGATTCTGGGGGGTCTGTCTTGTAGGACTTTATGTAGTCTTCACGTTTGTTAGTTTGATCATCGCCACGTTTTCAACCTGAGCACATGCTTAAAGTCTGTGCTGGTTATATAAGCTTCACTATTGTTGTTTGTGATTGTCTGTGAGGCAGATTAGTAAAGGGTTGATAGATAGGTAAAATTACATGTGAAGAGCAAAGAATATGCATATGATTTTTTGGGATAAGATTGTATTCCTATTTTCAGAAAGTTAATAACAAACAAATATTCATTGTTCATACTACATTTGGTTAAGTGAACCGGTTCCTTTCTCTATTGATTGTAATGTATTTTATACATGATTTATGTATAAACCACACATTTGAGGTGTAATTTGTATTCTAAAAATCGGTTTAGACATCTACGTAATCAACAAATCCAACTTAAACCAAACTAATTATTTTCAAAGTCGATTTAAACGGTTAAAAAAAATCCATTTAATAAACAATTTCATAAAAAACGTTATCACATACTAACAATTTCTTGAAATCGAATTGAGTGGAACATATTTTTTCTGCTATTTACAAATTCCAACATATTTTTTTCTGCTATTTACAAGAATGTAACTGTTTGTTTAATATTCTTAATTACAGTGTGTAACTAACTACTAATTGAGTCAAAAGAGTAATAATTAATTAATTAATTACATTACATCTTCTATATACTAAAGCACAAATCACCTAACCAATCAAAATTTGACATGTAATAATCTATTTTTTCAAAGAAAAATACAAAAAAAACAGTCGAAAAAGCTTTCACGTCAATCCCATTTTTTCGGCAATTCCAAAACTAACTACTTAATTAATCAAATTATCTTATTCTTACGTTCGTAATTAACTGTCTTGATTTCAAATTCTTTTTTTTTTCTCTATAATTTTTGATCTATATATTTATTTATCGGAGTAATCAACATGGAAAATATATCATTTGCTTTAAAGTACCAATCAGATAATTAATAAGACAATTGTCAGCAAGATTTGGCCCTAACAAAAAACTCATTCGATCTTTTAGTTTTTAAATCCCTCGAATTTCTCTGATTACCACTATCACGTTCATGTCATCATCTATAACTTCCAAATCATGGCATGGTTTCAAACGGTTTCATCTTATATATATATAATTTTCAATCAACTAATTTTTTTCTTTATTTGGTTTTCATCTTTCTTCATCTCCATCGTTTCAATCTCCTTCACCAACCTTTTTTTACAGTACGTCTGTGTATGGACAAAAATACATACATATTTGTGAGTCTTCTACTCATATTCTATTTTATATTTTCTTTATATTAATATCTTTTAATTTTTGTGTGATTTAGACTGTTGATGTCACTTGAGTATACTGATGTCTAAGAACTTCATTCTTCAAAAATGGAAAATAAGAGCATGTCTGCAAATGAGGTAATAATAAGTACATTCCACTCTATTATATAAAGAATTTAACGGCTTATCCTTAGATAGATAAATAAGTTAATAAAAAATTTCTAATTACTGGAAGCTAATAGACTCTTTGCATGTTTTGGTGATGATTACAAAGAAAAATGAGTAAAATGGAGCAGCAATACAAATTTTATGGAAAAGGTATTTGATTTTAGAACGACGTTTAATCTTATGCAGAATGAGAAGGTGACTAGACTTCCCAAGAATATGAAGTTCGGTGACGTTACCAAATTATTATTTTGTTGGAGACATAACAAAAGAAATGATGTCTAGACTCTCGATGGGAAAGGTAACTGATTTTGTAAAACCAGCGGTTCCATTCTTACTTGCTTTTCACTACCACGATTCAAATTTGTATTACAAACTAGCTTTAAATTGGATTACCTACAAGCATTGATCTTCATTGTAAGAAATTATGGTATTATTTATAGTTTTTAACGATGAATTGTGATCTATGATTACCAAGTTTCTTTTTTTCAGTGTTCATAATTTTCTTGACCAAAGGTTTTCAAAAATTAAATTAGTGACTTTTTGAGTTCTTTTTTACATGACATCAATAATTTTACCATAATAGTCTCTGAACAAAGTTTTTTTTTTATCAAACTATAACAACTAATTAATTTTTGGGCCTAATTGGTTTATGTGGCCAATGTAATTTCTTGATTCAAAGGATTATTTTTTTCTTCCGATATTAGTTTTGATTTCCCTATTTTTACACACTGTAGATTCAAAGATGAATATTGTGTTTAACATTATTACCCTTAAACATGTAGAACTGATTCTTTGCAAAAAAAAAACATGTAGAGCTGATACATGTTAAAATTAGATTTTAGTTTTTATGTAGATAAAAAGGAATTCTTTTGTACGGGACTGAATACTAGTTACATATAATAATAAAACGAGAGAGCATCATCTGACAAGGCTACAAGAATCTAGACGAAAGCCCAACGCTTGACACGACGACACGACACCCATCTTTTAAAAGCCTTTTCCACTTCCTCCCTTTCTCTTCTCTCTTCATTGTTAAAGTCGAAAAAGGGGGAAAAAGCAGCAAAAACCCTAATTATATATATAAAAAAAAAATCACAGCCAAAATCAAAAGATTAAAAACCAGATCTTCACGCTCTCTTCTCCCCCATCAACCTCAGAATCTCCTCGCATAACCCAACTCAGAGGTCTCTCTCCTTTCCCCAATTATTGTCTTTCTCTGTCCTGTTCTTGCTTATATTCTGCGAAAAAATCGTTGCTTGACATGGTTGTTCTAGGAAAGAGATTAACTTTATGGGTTGTAATAAGTAGATTTTGATACCCTTTGCTTTAATTTACATAAAGCTTGAGTCTTTCGTACTCACCGCTGTTTTAGATCTTCTGCGTTGATTCTGAAATTTTGATTAAAACTATATATTAGATAAGTTTGTTCCTGCGATTGGTTGAGAAAGCTTTAATCTTTCCAAAGTTTATGTCTTTTCTTTGCTGTTTCTGGTAGAGAATGGATCAACAAGAGCATGCACAGTCCGGAGCCATGAACTACGGCTCAAACCCATACCAAACCAACCCCATGACCACCACAAGCGCGGGCCCCGCAGCGCCGCCGGGGCAGCTAGGCTTCCACCAGATCCACCAGCAGCAGCAGCAGCAACAGCTGGCTCAGCAGCTCCAAGTCTTCTGGGAGAACCAGTTCAAAGAGATCGAGAAAACAACCGACTTCAAGAACCACAGCCTTCCCCTCGCCAGGATCAAGAAGATCATGAAGGCCGACGAGGACGTGCGCATGATCTCCGCCGAGGCCCCCGTCGTCTTCGCCAGGGCCTGCGAGATGTTCATCTTGGAGCTGACGCTCAGGTCTTGGAACCACACTGAGGAGAACAAGAGGAGGACGCTGCAGAAGAACGATATCGCGGCGGCGGTGACCAGGACCGATATCTTTGATTTCCTTGTGGATATCGTTCCGAGGGAGGATCTGAGGGATGAGGTCTTGGGGAGTATTCCGAGAGGGACTGTCCCTGAGGCTGCTGCTGCTGGATATCCGTATGGATACTTGCCTGCTGGAACTGCTCCTATAGGGAACCCGGGGATGGTTATGGGTAACCCTGGTGGTGCGTACCCTCCTAACCCTTATATGGGTCAACCAATGTGGCAGCAACAGGGACCTGATCAGCCTGACCAGGAGAATTAGCTTTGTCAGAGAAACTGTGAGTTTTATAGTTTCTGTTAGAGCTAAGAGTCTTTCTGTTTTTTAGTACAATCTCATAGTCTCTTTGTTATGTTTCTTTGGCAGAGTTCTGGAATTAAGAAAGGAGGAGACTTTTAGTGAAGAAAATGAAAAAGAACATATCAGAAGAATTTCAAATCAGTGTGGTAGAAGAATCTTAAAGTGTTTTGTTTTATGTCTATTCAATCCTTTCTTTTAAGGATAAATTTAGATATGAACCAGAAGAAGAATGTATAAAACTATAACTCTGTAAGGGAACAAGTGTGTGGTTGACAAGGTTTTTAATTTCTATGTTATTGTTTCTTATTATCTTTATCATGCTTGATTTCCCATATAAACCACAAAAAGTGTTTGATTTCTAGCATTTCATTGAGACACTATGGTGGTGATGGAATGTATTGTACTTGCATACTGCGTTAGGTAAGTATATAAATTATTTAAAAGAAAAAAGATAGTGAAAAAATAAAACAAGTAGAAGATGACTTGGCTATTTTATACGGGTTGATATTTTGAGTGGCTTTATCCACAAGAAGCTTTACTTGGTCATCATTCACCTTGTGTGACCTCAACACTGAAGCTACCGTAATGGCGATTAGTAATGATTATGGAGCTTTCATAGAGAAATCTACAATCTCTCCAAGGCCTTCTTCCTCGTTTCCTTCTCTAAAGGATCTTACCTTCGCCATTAAAGACATGTACGGTATCTATATAATTCATAACTTGTTAGTGTGTCCCTTTCGTATTCATTGATTTGAGCATGTTTTGGTTTTAACCCAGCTTTGATGTGGAAGGACGTGTAACCGGTTTTGGTAACCCGGATTGGTTAAGGACACATTCAGCAGCTACTTCCACAGCTCCTGTAGTTTCATCTCTCTTGGAAGCTGGTGCCACTTCTTTGGGTATTACCATTATGGATGAAATGGCGTACAGGTCTTACTTACTAATATTCACTTCAAATCGAGTTTAGATTCTATGAAAGCAACTATGGTTAGGTTTGTACGTTTCTTGGCCATGAATTTACAGTATAAACGGTGAAAATGCACACTATGGGACTCCGGTAAACCCAGTTGCTTCTGAGAGAGTCCCTGGAGGATCGTCAAGTGGCTCAGCTGTAGCTGTAGCTGCCGGTCTTGTTGACTTTTCAATTGGTGAGTATGTTCTAGTGCTCGGCATTCGGGTTTACAGTTGGGTCGGGTTATTTGGGTTGGGATGTTTAGGATCCATTTAAGAATAAAACATTTTTTCAGATCGGATCGATTTGGATAATATCAGGTCAAATCAGATTTCTATTTTGTATAAAACTTGAAACAGAACCGAATTAGAAAGAGTTATGACTGTGTTAGTGTTTAAAACAAAAAACTACAAAATCCAGAAAACCCGAGTTAAACCAGAAAATATTCAGATAACTAGGGAATGTAAAATAAATTTTGTAGTTATTCCAATATTTATATACTAGGTGATACCCGCGCCTTGCGCGGAATGAATAGACTAAAATATCGAAGTTATATTGTTATATTTTAGTTGTCCAGAAAAAAATAGTGTTATATTTTATTAAAATTATATTGGTTCTGGAGTACATAAAAATTGTAAAAGAATAAAAATAAATTGAAGTAAATAATATGGGGTTAAAAAAGCAAATAATATGAATTTTATAATTTAGTGGACTGATTAGGACTCGAAATTGTAAAAGAGACCAATTATTAAACCTTAATATCCATTATGAGTCAAAATACATGGTTTGGGTTAACTCTTAGTCACTTGAGATATCCATATTTTGTGAACTAAACTCAATCACAATACCTAAGAAGATTGGAAGCTGAATCGAGTGACTCAAATCTCGGGAAATTCGAACCGATAGATTGTAAATTGACAAAGGCCCTATCAACAAATCTCCATATTTAAAAGAAGTCCATATTAAATGATATTTGACTTCAAACTTAACCGGAAATAATTAAATAAATTTCCAAATTTAATGTTTATCACCATTTATGTTAATTTCGTAATAAAAAAAATTTGTTGCAAAAGTTAAGGGATTCAAGATTAGTTGCAAAAAAAATTTGTTGCAAAATTTGTTGCAATCACTCAAGATTAGGTTTAACTTTTTTATATACAACGTTTTGATTTTACAATATAATTGAGTTTATATTGTCCATGCATAACATGAATGTCACATATCCCATAAAATACATATAATATCAGCTTCTAGGTGATCTTCCGTACCCTGCGCAGAGTGAGTTTATTTAAATAGAATTTATAACTTTTAATCTATATATATTTGAAATGTGAAAGTCATTATAACAAATATATACATGTTATATAATTGTAGATGTAACGTCTGATATAGAGATCAATATATAAATTATGTTTGGGCTTTTCCATTTGATGAGGTGTTGGAATTGAAAGAAATGAGTTTGTTGACGACTAAAAGAAATAGTTTTACTAATACTTTTAGACTTATTCTTTGGTTCACTCCTAGGGTGAACATCTAGGTTTACCAACCAATAGGATTTCATTATTTCAAATTTGATATCTTTTATAAAAGGAAACAAAATATTGTCAAGTTATATTATGTTTTTAAAATAAAAAGGTAAAAAGAAATAAATAAATAAAAGTAATAATTACAAAAAAAAAATTAACATCGTCAGGAAAAAAAATAAACCTTAAATCCTAATCCATAAACCATAAATCTTAAAACTTAAACCCTTGGGTAAATTCTAAACCCTAAACCGAAAACACTAAACACTAATACACTCGAGTGTTTAGGGTTTAGGATTTAGGATTTTATTGTTTAGTGTTTTTGATTTAGAGTTTATTATTTATCCAAGGGTTTAGGGTTTACCCAAGGGTTTAGGGTTTCGTATTTAGAGTTTAGAGATTAGGATTTAGGGTTTAGTATTTTGCTAACGACGTAAAAAATATTTTTTTAATATTTTCTTTTCTGTAACTACTATTTTTTTTTATTTTTTTATTTTAAAAATATAATATAACTTGACAATATTTTGTTTTTTTTTTAAAAAGATATCGAATTTAAAATAATGAAATTCTAGTGGTTGTTGAAGAAGAATAACTCATACTTTTATATGTAATAGTTTTAGTAAAAAAAATCTGACTCTTTCAAAAAAAATCATAATTGTCTACGAATAAAAGTAATCTGATAATCATTCTTTGCTTGCAGATCTTCTATATATTGAATATCATTTACAGCAACCAAATCTCCACAAAGGTCTTGTAGAAACATGGAACAGTGATTTATCATGATTAGTTCGACTATAGATGATAATATGACAACTAAAGTATAAAAACGATTGCATCAAAAAATTTTAAATAAATTGCTAAATTAGTGGTACATATCACATTAATATTTTCCTTAACACACATTATAATCAATGGTCATATATGTATATAGGATAATATCACTATATTGAGTCAAAGATACACAAATTATTTTCGCTAAATTAGTGATACATATTACATAAATACTTTCCTTAACACACACTATAATTACTACACGAGTCACATATATGTATACAGAATAATGTCGTTATAATAAATATATGGCTATAATTAAGAACATTGCATATATAGAGTTACCTTTTACACACCTGTTGATGCAACATATAAATAGATGGCAATGGTTGTTCAAAAAAAATAATAGATGGCAATAAAAATTTATGTTAGACTAAATGTCTATCTGGTCTCTTCTAACTACAATAAGCATATTCATCAAAGACAACAACAGTTTTGATATAGTAAGCGTATCGGTTCATATTTGATAACATAACTGTTGAGTATATCCTAATGTTATATATTTTTAGTAACAAATACTTTTTTTTTGTCTTTGGTTCCTTTGTCTTTCACGTAACTTTAGTGTATATGCTAATGTTATATATTATTAATAACAGTGATTGTTAGCAAAATAATTTTTTCACGATATTACCAAACTGTTATATATTATTTTACACGTTTTTTGTAGTTGTCATCCTCATATGGATTTTTTATTGTGTTAGTGAATGAGTAAGTTTTGGTCATTGAAATTGAAATGTCGAGTTTTTAACATAGTGTAGTTTACATTATATAACATAAATTTGTTTATTTCAATGTACATGATGAATACGTTTTCAAAACTTAATATATGGCTCAACGATTATTTTAGAACACAGTTGTTATACCATAGATGAATCTACATAAAATTCCGGATTTGGTTAAGACAAATAAATTAGTTATTTCAGGTTTAGCTAATGGATGTCAGATAGAATAATTTCGGTTCTATACCAAACATATAGTATAATTTTGCCTATTTATAATGAGTAATGGCATTACATGTAATTGATCTAGGCAAGGGAGGGATTTTAATGTAAAGTTGTGAGAAGAGTCCTAGTGATGACACCTAAGTAATGACATTTTGGTTAATCATACATGAGGGTAAGGTTATTTAATAAGAGTGCTCCTCAAATAATATAAAAGGGATTTGTAGTTATTTTAAAATTAAAAATAATTAATATTTGTAAATGCTCTGTTTTTTCATCAAGCAGGAACTGATACTGGAGGGAGTGTACGAGTTCCAGCTTCTTACTGTGGCATTTTTGGTCTTAGGCCATCACATGGAGTTGTTTCAACTGTTGGAGTTACTCCAATGGCTCAGAGCTTCGACACAGTTGGTAAAGACAACTAAAACCCTACATGTAATGAGTTAAACACCATGTCTTGATATAACATTTGTCTCTCTAGGCTGGTTTGCTCGGGACACAGCTACTTTGAAACGCGTAGGCTGCGTTCTCCTACAGCAGCCTCACTTGGACGCTACGGAACCAAGTCAACTGATTATTGCAGATGACTGCTTCAAGCTGTGTAGTGTACCACGTGAACTGTTGGTGCTGCCTCTAGTTCAATCAGTGGACAAATCATTCGGAGGTAAAATGCGTCATAAGAACTTTTTGTTTATAAAGGGAAGCCTTCTTGTTTCTTTATGACTCTGTTCTGTGTGAAGGCAACACTGTAATAAACAAGGTGGATCTTGGAGCGTACATAGAAGAGCATGTTCCGAGCCTTAAGCATTTCATGACAAGTGAGACACAACGAGAGTTTTGTATTCCTTCTCTCATGGCTCTGTCGAGTTCAATGAGAATGTTACAGAGGTTCGAGTTCAAGATGAACCATGGTGAATGGGTCTCCTTGGTGAAGCCAGAGTTTGGTCCAGGAATATCAGAACGGATTGAGGAAGCTATCAGGGTGTCTGACGAGAAGATTGACCTTTGCCGGTTGGTTAAAACCGAACTTTTAACAGCTCTTTCAACTTTGCTTGGGGTACAAACTTCTTCCTATTTCTCCCAAATTTAAAAATTTATACAACAAACTTCTTGAAACACTTACGAGGATCGATGAACCAACTTTGGTGTGAATCAATTATGGATTGAGATATGATATGATACTAAGTTAAATGAATTTCCAACGTAAAACTAATTAGTGATAAATAGATTAGTTAACTTTTTATATATTGCTAAATTTCTTCCAACTTCCTATGTATAACTTTGTCCATAATATATTCATCTACTGAATATGTAAATGGTTTTGAAGGATAATGGTGTATTGGTTATTCCCACGGTGCCAGGACCTCCACCACATCTCCAAGCTGATGTGGTGGCACTAGAATCTTTCCGGAGCAGAGCCTTCAGCTTATTGTCCATCGCCGGAGTCTCTGGATTATGTCAGGTAACAACAAGGTCAATGTATTTCTTGTGGAGCAAGTTAAGAACCGGTCTGGTTTTTCCCTGACAGGTGAGCATACCATTGGGGCTGCACGAAAATCTTCCCATATCAGTATCCTTGGTAGCTACGCATGGCTCTGACGGTTTTCTTCTCAGTCTTGTGGATTCCCTTTCGGAATTCATGTGATATTCATAGACAATTAATGCATGATTGAGCATATATTATTTGGTTTATGTCTGGTCACACCTCATCTTCCCACACTCACCGCTTGCATCTCTGGTCTACTCGAGATCTCTATCCCGTTGCATCTCTAGTCTACTCACGTTTGCACCTAAACCAAAAAGTGCTCGTGCAAGTGGGTGTCAAACTGAGGGTTCGAGTCATGTATGTGAGTGTGACCAATATATTGATTTTTTACTAAAAACGACTTTGTTTTGGGCAATAATCATACATAGTTGCCATTTCACATGTCCAGCCAGCTGAATTAAGGATTCAATATTTTAAAATGTTTAGATAACTTATTCGAATTACAATCGAACTATAGTCATATTTGTCGGTCATTTGTTCGCATCGTATAAAACACTATTTGTATAGTTGAAGTTGTAATAGGCCATTTTCCATTGCAACAACCAACAAGTTGTAACTATGTTGATGTGTGACAATTATAATCGGAGCCGTTTAACCGATAGGTTTGTGTCGAATTATCAATTTTATTTCGTTGAATTATTTAAATTTTGGAAGCTAGTTGGCAATGAATTTATTTTTGGTCTTAGCTAATTAATCATTATACTTAAATTATTACTCGTACCTAATTAACAACGTATAGCGGTTGGTTTTGATTTATCAACCGACTATCAATAAATATTTAAAATTGGGATTCTTATGATTCAGTCTACTTAACGACGTATACACGAAGCCAACAAAACTAGTTTTTAAATAATAATTCTGTGACAAATCAACGGCCAATGATTTCTTTAATGCATGATTGCTGTTTAAAATATAGGAATGTCTACATGAAGGACGAAAACAATCACAAGCTTGGTGACCAATTTAAAAAAATATATATCCACAATAATGAAGACTATTTCTACAATTATAACACGGGCCTAACTTGCGCTTGGAAGCTATATTAACATTCGTAGATCACCTAATCAATTGACTTTCATGCATCTCAAGCCTCATGCTGACAACCTCTCAGCCACGATATCGCACATATACCTACCTGTATACATATTTTTCATATACGTACATATATCTCTGAGATTATTAATATATACATAATATGTTTTAAGCGCATATAGAGAGTGTTTGAAAAAAAAATGGGGTTAAAAAACAAAAAAAAGAGCAGGAGGATCTTGATGTTTTATCTAACCCTAATGTCTTTTTCGTTTTTGGGTTTGGTAGTAACGTTTAAACCTCTGTTTCTACTCAACCCCATGATCAGTTCTCCATCGATAGTTGAGATTCGTTACTCTTTACCGACGAAAGTTAACCGGAACCCGAGGTGGTTCGGACTAATCAAGAACCATCTTCCGGAGAAAAATATCAGAGTTGGTCTTCTCAATATTGAAGAAAACGAGCGTGAGAGCTACGAGGCAACGGGGACGTCGATCTTGGAGACTATGCATGTGACGCTAGATCCTCTTCCGAAGAATCTGACGTGGGAGAGTCTATTTCCGGTGTGGATCGACGAGGATCATAGGTGGCACGCGCCAAAGTGTCCAGAGGTCCCTCTCCCTCGTGTGGAAGGTTCTGATGCTGACGTGGACGTTGTGGTTGTGAAAGTGCCGTGCGATGGGGTTAGGGAGGATAAAGGGTTGAGAGATGTTTTCCGGCTACAGGTGAATCTTGCGGCAGCGAAGCTGGCGGTGGAGAGTGGGCGGAGGAACGTTGACCGGACTGTGTACGTTGTTTTTATTGGGTCGTGTGGTCCCATGCATGAGATCTTTAGGTGTGATGAGCGCGTGAGGCGCGTAGGGGAATATTGGTTGTATAGACCTAATCTAGAGAAGTTGAAGCAAAAGCTTGTAATGCCTGTTGGTTCTTGTCAAATTCAACCACTGCCTGCTCAACTAGGTAACATCTTTGTCTTAGAAAAACTTATATTTTCTAGTCTTAGTATATAAAACTAGATTATAACAATAGTAACTAGATTCAAAAAAATATTGTGTAAAATGATTAATTTTAGAACATGTTTATTGCAGGTCTCTTAGGTTGGGTAGCGTAATATAAAATACGGTCTCTTAGTTTTTTTAGTTAAAAGCTAAGAGACCGTATTTTATATTACGCTAAAAGACCCAACCTAAGAGACCTACAATAAACATGCTCTTATAATTCTTACCCAGAAACTTAGGCCATGATTATCGCACAAAAAAAGTGAGGTTCTTAACATTTTTTGTGGCTTGGGCTCCACAAAAAGCACAAGATTCGTCTTCTGTATATGCAAAATAAGAACCGATTGTGGGTGGATTTTTGTACTGTTCGCGGGCCCCACTGACACGTGGCGGCCGGCGACTGGTTCGCCGTTTATTTTCTTTTCCTTTTTTAAAGACAAAAAAGAACGTCTAATCATGCTCTTAGCTACTAAATCACCAAATCATCCTCTACCTTTTATACTGTATTTTCTTTTCATCTATATATATATTACTGGTGTGCTACTCTAACATAACATGGTAACATACATTTTCCCTAACCAGTATTCTCATTATAACTTGTTAAAGATCAAGAAGCATGGAGACGGCAGAAGAACGAAACTCTTACATCAAGAACCACACTATCATCCTCATCTGGTGCCCAACGTGTCGGCTACGTGACGTTACTCCACTCATCCGAGGTCTACGTATGCGGGGCAATAGCCTTAGCACAAAGCATAAGACAATCTGGCTCAACGCATGACATGATACTCCTCCACGACAAGTCCATAACCAATGCATCTCGCGTTGGCCTAAGCCGTGCGGGCTGGAAACTACGGCAAGTAGAGAGAATCCGTAGCCCTTTCTCCAAGAAAGATTCTTACAATGAGTGGAACTACAGTAAGTTACGTGTGTGGCAAGTAACGGATTACGATAAGCTAGTGTTCATAGACGCAGACTTCATCATCGCCAAGAATGTTGATTATCTTTTCTCCTATCCTCAACTCTCGGCCGCTGGCAACGACAGAGTCTTGTTCAACTCCGGAGTCATGGTAATGCATCTAAACCATAGTTTATAATAAAAACATAAATAGCATTAAAACACCTTTTTATTCCAAAAATAACACAGAAAAGATAATGTCAAAATTGTATTAGTTAAAAGTTAAAATGATTTCTTTATTATATTTTTGAATTTTGATTTAGTGATTAAGTTTAGAATTTTAGTATTCGGATTTTAGAGGATGGGGTTAGGATAAGGGGATGTATTGAATTTGAAATTTGAAGTGATTTGATTTTTAATGAGTTTGTAGATGATTGCGGGAGAATTAGAGAATTTGGTGTGATTTTTGTTAAAACTCTCTAGAATTTCATCTAAAAAAATGGGATTTAGATTTTTATTTTTGTAACTAAAGAATTTTCCTCAAACACTCTAGAAACAATTAAAGTACTCTAAAATCTCCAACTTAAATTTTGTTCAATAACAGTGGATTTCAGAACGTTTTATGAAATGGTAAGTTCAATAACACTAGATTTTAAAGTGTTTTTTAGTTATTTTATCCTTTAGTTAGTGTTATTTTGGAGATTTTTTCTTTATGTGTTATTTTTTGTCATAAATTTACACACATGCTGTTGTTTAAACCCAGTTAAGGTTGGATTCATATCGTGTATATTTAGGGAAAATATATAAAACCTGATTGTAGATTGTAACAATTATTCTATTCAGGTTCTGGAGCCATCAGCTTGTTTGTTCAAGGAGCTGATGCTGAAATCAGTCAAGATCAAGTCTTATAACGGAGGAGACCAAGGGTTTCTGAACGAGTATTTTGTATGGTGGCATAGGTTATCGAAACACGTGAACACTATGAAGTACTTCGGTGCTGAAAGCAAGAACAGCCAAAAACGCCATCTCCCGGACAATTTAGAGGGGATACACTACTTGGGACTAAAACCATGGCTTTGTTACAGAGACTATGATTGTAACTGGGACTTGAAATCACGTCGTGTGTATGCGAGTGAGTCGGTGCATGAGAAATGGTGGAAAGTGTACGATAAGATGCCGAAGAAGTTGAGAGGCTATTGTGGTTTGACTCGTAAGATGGAGAAGAACATTGAGAAGTGGAGGAAAACGGCAAAGGTTAATGGTTTACCTGAAAGGCATTGGAGAATTCAAGTGAAAGATCCAAGGAAGAAGAACCTTCTTGATTAAGCCAGTGATAGCGCTTTGGAATTGATTTTGGTTGATGAGAGCCATGATTATTTTTCGATCGACCGCTAATGTGGTTCATAATTGATAACCATTAAAGCAATGTATATACGCACATAAATGTTATTTTTCGATGTACATGTATTATTTATACAATCATTGTTCAAGTGGTAGATGATCCTTCATGTAGGTCAAGGCTAAGGAACGAGCCTATCTCCGCCACTTTAGTTCCTGACCTAAGCTTCTGAAATGCCGCTATGTGTGGGTGATTCAATGGTTAACCATACCTAAACAGTGTTTGAGCTATGATGGTGATTAAACTTAAAGAAAACATATTTGCACTTGCTTTACATGGTGCTTTTAATATGACTAGATTTTTTAACCGCGCTACGCGCGGATAAGATATTATATGTATTTCTCAATTCTAAAAAAATAATGTATAATATTGTATTATATTATTTAAAGAATATAAAATAAGACTACATAACATAAATATATTTTTTAAATTTTCTTTGTGGAAATCATTATGTTGTTTGATTGTTGTACTTGATTCACATATTTGCATAGTTATTTGTGATGGATGAATAACTATATTTTTATTATCAGTAAATAATATATATTTATTATATAATATAAGAAAAATAAAATTATTTACTTTTAAAACAAACTTGTCTCATGTTGAGGACTCGGTTATAGACATATCATATTCGAATGAGAGATTTTTACAGTTATCAATCTTCTTAACAGTCAAGAAACAAATGTGAATATCAAAACAATATCTCATACGATCTCTTTGTGGAATAACTACTCTGAAGAAATTGAATTTATGCATCAAAAAGGACTGGAAATGATGTGCAGATGTGTTATCTAAGTCAGCTTTACAAAGTACTACTATTCATAGTTCATATATCATTTAAATCCATCACTTCTTAAACATCTTGAAATAACTGATGCTAATTAATAATAAACTTTTGGCTGGCAAAAAAAATAAAATTTTTATAATTATCGCTTAAATATTTTATTAATATTGTCTAAGAAGCTTTCAATTGATATCATAGTTTAATTTTTATTAGTTTCTTTCACATAATATATATATGTTATAAAAATTACCATCAAATCAGTTTTACTTATTTATTATTATTTTTTTAATGAAAATACACTTTTTAAATAATTTAATTTAAAATAAAATTATATATTAATTTGTTGTATTGTAACAATTTGATTGATTTAATTAATTTGCTTTGGTGGATAACTTAAAAAGTTTTCATATGAATCGGGGAAATCAAGCTTATGTTGTTATATTATATTTATTTGTGTATATGGAATATATATATATAATGCTAGTGTAATAAAGAAAGAACATTATTTTTTGTAACTTCAAAAAGATACATTATTACAATTTGAAATTATTCAAAATTGAATAAAATGGTAATTAAATAAATCTAATTATTTTTTTTTATCTTGTTTAGTTGGATTCTCATGAAAAGAAATCGATAGGTTAAACAAATGTTTCAAAATTTGTTGTGTTATTTTTTTGTCTATAAATTACAAAATTTATTGAATTGATATATTTAATTATTGCACTCTTAAATAATATTTTATTAAGACATTAGAGAACTATGTTTTGAGTTGTTTTGTCAAAATTGTACAAAAATCTATGTTTTTTCATATTTGTCACAAAAATATATATGTTAAACTTACTTTTACAAAATTCTTAACTTTGTCACGAAAACAAAAATCTATGATTTCTCATATTTGTCAATGTTCTCACACTTTTAAAGAATATATTAGTTTAGTCACTTACTTATTTTTTTTTACAAGACAAAGTATCAGAGTTTTGAAAGTTGAATCCATATTATTGTAAATGTACATAAGAGTTTGTGATTACATATTTAGTGATTCTTTTATATGTGTCCAAGAAAGTTTCAATGACTTAGTGGTATATGCCATATATTTATGTAATACTAACCCGGGTTCGATCCTTTCCTTTGCATTGTTTTTTTCATTTTTTACGAAAAAATAAATGAGATGACGTGGCAACTTCGGATTCTCTAACTGGACGATTTTTTGTGCCTACGTGGATACTGTAAGAGGAGCTTATATCCCTCTTTTAGTATAGTATTGATGATTATTTTTTTGCTTAGTCTCTGGTGAGCTTCAATCTCTTTTAACCGTTATATTGTCCCATGGCCTTCCCATGCTGTTAACCGCCATATTTTTAAGCTTTGAAGCATAAAGAAAACAAAAAAAAACTGAGAAAATGCTAGTAAAGCTTTTGGTAGCCAATATCTTCACAAGAATGAAAGGAAACACGTTCAACTTAAACAAAACAAAAATAAATAAGAAGAAAACAATGAAGGTGTTCGTGGCAAATTTACAAATTCCTTGCAAAGACCCCCCCCAAAAAAACACAAAAAAAAAAGAAAGAAGCAAATTGTTGGGTATTTCGATTTGTGGAAACGAGAAAAAGAGTTTTGAAGAGGTTGTTGTCGGAAGTAGTAGTCAAAGACCGATTAGGAACTTGAAAACATCGCTCAAAGATATGATACCTTCAACACGTTTGCTCCCTGCTTCCACTATCACCAGCCTCCTTACACCTGTTACACAGAACCAAACCCAAATAAATATACTTCTCATATGATGATGATGAGAGCAACAAAGCCTGAAGAGTGTATGCAAGGGAGAAGATGGTGGTACCTGGATTCGCCAACCGCTCTATCACTTTCCCAAGAGAGTCTGAGCGCAAGCACATCTGACATCGCTGCCCGTTGAACATTCCATAAGGCGGACTTGCATCTTGCCCCAACTGAAGCGCCTGAAACACCGCATCGTTTTGTAAACCACATTAATATACTTTTTTAATAGGCAGCTTAACAGAAATAGGATGAATCTTGGGCTTCTGCTGAGAGGTTTACCTGGTGAACCGTCATGTCATCAAGATGAATCTGTGCGTATGCCTTATCTTTAGCCAGAGCAGTTATGTCACTGGCCAATGAAGGATATGAGATCAGAATACATGGATTCAAAAATATGGAATGCTGAGTAATTATCCTGTCAACTGATGGATGGAGGTTTACCTTCGGGAGTATATGTCAATAAGCGAGTCATTGTCATCCACTACTGGAATTGCACTAACCTCAGCTGTAAAAACAAGATAAACACAAAATATTAGAGACATAAATGAAGCACGACTCATTCAATGCCATCATGTGAAATTCCCTAAATTTTAATTAGGCTTCCACTTCCCTAGACCCATCCATCAAGAAATTTTATAAACAATAATCTGATTGAAACGTAGAGGTTAGTCTCTAGCTGCCGATGAACTTTAAACAATAGTATATTGATAAAACAGGAGCAAAAACGGATTACCTTGAACTAATAATGAGAGCGCAGAACCCAAAGAGGCGTGTGGTCTCAGTGTAGCGAGAGGTTTGCTACTTGATTCTCCGATTCTGGGGACCCAAGTACCCAGGGGAATCGAACAAATGGGCTGCTGAAGGATTGGCAAAGAGCTAGACGAATGTCTAAAGTATCTGCATATACCTGGAATATTATGCGTAAAGTTGAAGTAAAGTGTCTTAATAAGAAGCATAAACTTTCGGAAAATTGTTTATCCAACAGGCAAAACTGTGATTGAAATTTGGGAGAGGCGATTCCAACTATATAGCTCTAATTTATGTCCTATAGATCCCATATTTACACATAATATATACAGAAATGAAGTAGGAAGATTTCGGAAATGGCAGAATCATATGCACGTCATGAAATGAAAAGTGTCCTATGATGTTATTCACAAATGAAGGACCTTACATTTTAATATGCCTGATAGCGAAGCTAGATGCAGTAGCTGCGGATATGACTCATCCTGCAAAGAAGAGTAAATAACTGGAACGGCTGCCACCTTGTTTTGCAAAATTTTCATGGCAACGTCTTTCAGGTTATCATAGGGCCCAACCTGATTGTAATATATGAAAACATTAATATCAAGAGAGAAAATTTTGAACTCTTTTCCATGTAACCTGCAATAGAAGTTTCTAGGATAAAGCTATGTTTAGTGAACGCAAGAAGGAGCGGTTGGAAGTAAACATGTAGACAGGCATATATGGATCAGTTACATTCCTAAATAAGTATGCCTCCGAATCCAAAATGTGGAACAGCCACGTTAATAATTTAATTCTGAACCTATATTGTTACGTCAACTTTAGGTGAGTCTAGATAGCTAAAACACTTGAGTAAAAAAGTTTCTAGATAGAGATAATCAACTGGACCATTCTCAAAGTAAAAAAAAAAAGATACTCAAGAGAGATCTTGAAGATACATGAAATGATAGCGGTAGAAAGCAACTGTGAAAGTCTCACCTGAACAAGTGGCCTAGGATATGGTCTCCCAGTTCCATCATATTGTCTGCTAATATGAGCCTTCCCCTCTTTCCACGCTGCTATTGTGTGCGTCTCAAGCTCTTCTTCTGTCAAGTTCGATCCATGCGTTCCAAGCTGCAATTTCAGAGTTGCTATTACCACGCAAGAGTGAAAAAAATATATACTGAGAAAGCTAGTAAGCATCTAAATAAATTCATAGGTAATATACTTCAAGACTGCGGAAATCTATTACACTCCTTCAAATTAAATTCCAAGCATAGGAAATAATTCATTAGAATATTTGTGAACCCAAAGTAGTATTATTAACCACACACAAGTAATATTATTAGATAGTAAAGGATATGAATATTCACTCTGAGTTCTTGACATTTAGACCATTTCCTCTTGGGAATTCTAAAATGATACATCAATCACTCGAATGAATGCTCTAGTAATTAACAAATTTTTACAGAAGCCAACCTCTTTAAGTATTAGAATGAAGTCAAGTGGACCAAGAACTCCCACAAATTGGCCTTTACCAAAGTCCCAAAGAGGAGCCAAAGGGATTCCCTGAAAGCATTCAGAATTAGCAAAATCTAGTTCTTTTAAGTTTCACTAACTCCCCTTTTTGGATGTGGATGCAACAACATTAGAATGTCATACATGACTGTGACAAACAGAGAGAGGAACATCCCTAAAAGAAGAGAAGCTGATACAATGGTAAATATAGTAAACCTGCTCATAGAGTATGTGGAATGCTTGCTTTACTGGTAAATTTACATCCAATGCAATAACCTGTAAAAGTTTACAATCACCTTAGACAATTTCTGGCTAAAACATTCTCATCGATATTTTATAGGATATGAAGACAAAAATCATCAAACAATAAGAAGATGAAGAAACCAGACCTTGCCCGACTCTGGGAGCAGCTCATATGCAGTACGGGTTGACAATAAAACAGATATACGGTGACGAGACATCTCCAAATCAACCGCTGACATCCTAGGGATAGAATCCTGGGATGGATCAGCCTATAAATAATCACCATTTAAACAGTCCGAAATTTAATACGAGTCTTCAGAGACAATATTGTGGAAATTAAAGGCTACTGCTATATACAACTAGTCATCAAATAAAATGCTATCATCATTAACTATTTTTTTTTACTCCACATCTTTCCCTTTTAGGATAAAATGTATCTCTTTTAAGGATTTCAGATTTGCAATAAATAATAAAATGAAGCGTCGGATATATATAGAAAATTCGAAACACAAAAGCAATAAGCTACTAATAAGTAAGCAAACAAACCAAAACACTGTACTTTTTTGTAAGGAAGGATTACCATTTGCTGAGAGAAATCATCCACATCCATGTTCGATGGGCTAAAACCAGTGGGAACCATATCTGGTAGAGTGATAAGTATCGTATTCATTACTCCGCCGTTTCCGTTTACAAATGGTTGGTGCTCATCGTGCCTCCATTCCCCATCAACATAAAACTTATACTGCATGAAAATAAAACAACTGAATGTAACACCAGAGACTTCTTAAGCATCTAAAGTCTTAATATCGACATCGTGTCAGATATTGTACGTCCAACACAGAAAAATTCCGTAAACTAAAATAACCACTAGTTTAAGTTGGACATGTAGCTAAGAATGTTCCATGGCTGCACAACGTTCACGATGCTACCATGACTAACAGACAGACTGTTCAATGATTATGACTATGACATATATGATTCTCATGCATATTGCATTGATTAGCATCTATAGACTAAATGCACCAGTATCATGGATGTCACAGAGTCTATAAGAACACAAATGGCCCAGCAGAGAAACAGGTTATTAACCTGATGATATCCAGGAGTCAAGTTGCAAATGACTTGAAAAACACTAGGGCATCCCTCAAGTGGTGACATTGGCACATGTTCAGTCCACCTGGTGAAAGATCCGCTGAGGAAGACCCTTCTACCTCCATAAGGCCACACGAAGCGGGTGGGAGTAACAAGCTGCGCTGAGGCAGCGCTGTTCCCACGGTTGTTAGCCAATGTAGAACTAAACATCCCCTCTCCACGTCTTTATATAGTTTACAAGCTACAGATACCAACTCCTACAAACTTCTCAATCGATTCTTCAGCAAAAAGAAACTCTTGAAAGCTTCCGACTTTAAGGCTTAGACATAACACTGAGTCCCAATCCGAATGAAGCTAATCCACCAGAGATCGAAAACCCTAAAAATCCCAAATCACGATCTACAACGAAGAGATGGAGAAATTACTGAGCTCCTCAAGCCCCCTGACTCAACCACGAGCGATCAAGTGATGAGATGATACGCTCTGAGGTTAAATTCGGCAGGCGGGAGAGGAGAGTACAGACCTTCTTCGATGATCGAAAATCGAAATGAGAATGATGGGAGCTGGAGAATTAGGGATTTGGGAGAGAACCCTAATTTGGAGATGGCATTGATTGTTTGGATCTGATTGGGTCTCTTCTTTTCCTTCAGGGTGGAGAATCTGTGGGAGGGAGGGAGGGGCGACGAAGCGCAGCGTAATGTTGATATTGTTTTCGTTTTTAATCCATGGAGATATATGATTTTTCCTTTTTATTTTGTTTTATTTTATTTTATTTACTACTGTTTTTTTTTTTTATAACACCTTGATTTTATTAATATCAATTGAGCTTTAATGAAGTATCAGAATAGAAACATACAGTAAATACATTTTTAAGTTGAACATGATAATAGAAAAGTAATAACACGATGCTTCATAACTCACTTTGCAGGATAGATTGATTCGCTAACTTTTCTATCTTTGTTCTCGGTCTTATTAACATCTTGTGTTCGGCTATCATCCATTGTAATCCAACGCCTTTTATCACTTAATAGATCAGGAGGGAGGCACGATCCATCTGTTACATCGTTACCCATTCCGTACAATTCCGCTGCAGCAGATAACATGCTCTGTTGTAATTTCTATCCATACCCAAAGAAACTCCTCATATTGACTTTGGTAATCATTCGAATCCATCATCTTCTCCATGTCTTCGCATAAGCAGTTCATTTTCCCTCCTATTATCAAATAAAGACGAGACCCTTCTCTCGGTTGTAGTCAAGTCACAATCTTCCATATCATAATCGTTTCTGCATCCATGGCGGTATAAGATTCCTTCTTTTGTCCCAAAGGACTAGTGATCCTTTAGTATTTACTGGAGATAATAAATCCCCGTGCCTAACTAGCCACGGAAACATGCCGACAACGCAGAACAATCGAGTTCTCTTTGTCCGAAGATAACACTCAACAATTGAGACAATAGACTCACCGATTAGGGAGAAACTGAACTCGTCAAAGATCTGATCCAAACCCCATACCAGCGCATTGAACCAATATATAAACTCAATACTGTTTGTCCATAACGGGACAATCTCACGAAAATGGCCGGAAGTGGAAAGACGGTGTGACGAGAAGACATGTCGCTTGAAACGATAACAAGTCGACGATAATGATTTCAACGAAATCATACTTATTGACACAATAGATTGTGACACAGAGATTGAAAGCAATAATTAAAAGAACGAGTACGAACCGACGCCGGAGCCGGCACCGGCCGGTAGTTATTATCGAAAAAGTTTGTTTTGTTTGTCGCCTGGTTCGTCTTTATTTACTACTGTTATATACCCCTAAAAGCATCAATAATAAAAAATGTTACTTTTTTTTGGTCAAAAAAATTGTTACTTTTCTAAAAGTATAATAAGTTCAACTAATCGTAAAAAAAAAACATGTATCATTTTATTGGTTACACAATGTTCAATAAATACAAAAACTGCATTGAATATGAAAAAAACATTATTACCATCATTTAGAACATCTTCAAAAATGAACTCTATTTTAAAGTTTCCAAAACTCTATATTTGAAGTTTAAAGGTGTTCTTCTGCAAAAGCAAAACTTCAAACTCAACTTCAAAACTATTTGCATTTTATAATATGGACATTATATATGTCATAACTATTTTCAATTCATAACACTTTTGTAAATAACTAGCACATATATAAACATATTACAACAATATTAATTAATAAAACATTCTATAGAAATTTAAATAAAAATAACTTAATTAATATTATAAACTTCAAACAAAATACCATATTATTCCATAAAATGATTTTTGTAATGCATATATGATCTATTAGTGCATTTTCAAGTAAAAATGGCTCTCCTCATTTTTACTTTGTAGATTACGAGTTAAAAGTTGTTGAAATCGGATGATATTGATACTCTTGTAAATACATAAGATCAGAACAAGAATGTAAAAGAGAAACATAAAATATTGGTAAAAGATTAATTTTTTCGGTGATATTAATACTCGTGAATATATTTGATATGAACAATAAAGAATCGTACGAAAAAGACATAAAAAACAACAACAACAACCATCTTCAGTTACACAAAAAAAGTTGGACAATATTTAAAAATTTTGAAGGTTCCGAACTTACCTGACTATTAGTGTTATTGTAATATTTAAATTTGTGTAATAGTTATGTCTTCATGTAATTTTTTAAAAAATTTGTCAAGTTTCTTTTGTATATTATTGTTGTCTAAATCTAGTTGAAAATATTTTAATCCTTATTTTAAAGTTTTATTTAATTTTATGTGTAAAATTTAAAATCTGTAAACAAAAATTAAAATAGATATGAGATATAATTTTTTTAAGGATTAAAACAATAAACAAGAAAATGTTTATGAATCATAAATGTGATGTGTGATTATAGAGACCAAAATGCAAATAAAAATATGAAACTTCAAATTTGAAGTTTTGAGTAGTGAAACTTCAAATATAGAATTTGAAAACTTCAAAACTTTAAATTTGAAGATTTGAAGTTCTTTTTTGAAGAGCAAAAAACTTTATATTTGAAGTTATAAAGCGTTGTTGGAGATGCTGTTATACAATTATTGTTACTAGAAAGTATGCAAATAGTTCCTACTCTTTTTGAGTAAATAACATCCAGTAATTAGACAATAAAAAAGGCTTTTTCTAATTGTGAACCAAACACATTAAGTGTCATATAACGTTTTCCAAGTGATTCATGACATAGCACACAGGCTTTCAAGAATAGTAAATAATAATAAAAAATGGCATGTTTTCTAGTCTTATTTACATCGGTGGTTTATATTTCTTGCATATTAAGCTCTGTTTTGATATTTTATATGTTTTTTATTTAATTTTCTTCATCCTTTTCATTTCATTAACTATTTAACTTAAACCATTATATGGTCGTGTACAATGTACAACAACATTATTACCATCGTCCATCAATCAGACTTCTTAGAATACTCTTCATATCCATGCAATTACATTGTCCATGGAAGCTTAGTCTGCATCAGGTTGTGCATATGAGTAACTAATTATGATCAAACTTCTTTCTTTCTTTTTTTTTATCAAACTTCTTCTCAGAAGACATAAATTAACTAGAAGTTATAACAGAGATGTTCTGGTGGTATGACTAGCCGGCATGGCTTCGAGATCCACTTGTAAGTTTGTAAGCATTATAAACACAAACACATACTTTGATACAATTTATTTTTGACACTGACAACATTACAAGATGGTTAGGTCAAAGGCCGCGCAAGGCTTGAATAAAGTAAAGAAGGACGATATCAAATGTAGTAGAGGAGCAGCAAGACTTGGTCCGCACATCTTTAAAGGTCAAGAATAATAAAACCAGTCAGTGATATAAAAATATTTATGAATATTTAACTTTGAAAGTACTACTTATTTTAAAGTTGAGATCTCTAAAAAAACAATGTTTTAATAATTCGAGTATCCAAATCCGAAAATCCGACTAATCTTATGGGGATCAGTCCATCAGCGATAGATAAACCCGATTTTTCTATGTGGAAGTTAGATATTCACACTCCTAACTATCAGGCTATGCAGATGAATAAATCTAAATGATAGATTGATAGGTTTCCAAGTCAACCATATCACCCAACCATATGCGCGTAGTTTTTTGTTTTGTTAAAGAGAAGAACGTACGAGTCGAGCGTAGAGAGTAACGGCCAATGAAAACAATATGAAGAATAGCCAATGTAAATAAAGATCATCAAACAATAGCCAAAGCAATAAGCATGTCCACAATATATTCAAATTCAATATATATATATTACTTTTAACTGAAAAACAATAAACCCTTAAAAAGGTCCATATAAGAAAAAAAATTATATAATGTGATTATACGACGACTTGTATTTTCTCACCGTGTGTGTTTCATACTGACTCGGTGTTGAAAGAGAGACCAGTGCTCGTTCTCTCTAGCTCTCTCTCCCTCCAACAAGATACTTCCTCTCAACATTGCGCAAAGATTTGAGACATATTTGAAACTAAACTCCAGGTTATCAAAATCTTATCTCCTTTGTTTCTTATGACGTGTTTGGCAATTCATGTTTGGCCTTCCCTTGTCTTTGATTTATATATCTGTATGGTTCATAGCCTAAAAAACCAGAGGAAACCAAACAATCTGAGATTAGAATCTCCTTTTTATAACATCAAAGTACCCAAGTTCTTGCGATATCATTGTGTTATGTTCCTCTCGAGGGTTATGAATTACTACATGGCGGCTAAGCTACAAGTTATTGGTGGTCTGGATCGATGCTTGTTAGTTGTCGGTTTTGCTTTGATCATCAGGTCTGAAAATATGTGTGTGATTAGCGAGATTCTGAATCTGGGTATGTGTTTCAGTGATCAAATCTCTAGCTTTTATCTTTTTTTTTCCTGGGCTTTTGCTAGAATTTTCAGTGATCAACTCTTTGATTTAATCGAATTTATTTTGGTATCTCTCACGATCTGAAGTTAGTTGAATCTAAAATATTAGTGTGCTTTATTGTTCTTTACCCTATAGTGTTGTTCTTGGACAACAATGCATGGTTTTGTTTTTATTCTTCATTCTTTGATTGTTAAATTTAAAATGTTCACACTTTAGGCAAATGAGTTTCTAGGTTGGATATTGAATCATAGTGTTTTAGCTTCTAGTTAAACTCATGTTCTTGTTATTTCTAGAACCCCTTTCTTTGATGTTAAATAATTGAGATTCAATATTGAAAAATGCGCTTTTTGTGTGGATTTATCCAGACAAGTTTCTCTACACTAGACAATGGTTGAGGAAAACACTCATACGGAAGAAACAGCTGTAATGGACGATACCTCTGACATTGAATTTTCCTGTGGAGAACCAAAAGTTGAGCCTCGTGTTGGAGACGAGTTTCAGACCAAGATTCCTCCTCTGATGTCTGCATCCAAACGTCCATTGTTTCTCTCCACTCTTGTGGCTTTGAACGATTCCTCATATCCCTTCCTCATCGGACAGCCTGTCCAAGTAACGTGGATAGACAAACATCCAAAACAACAAGGAAGCGAAGACGGTGATGATGATGATGATGTTGACATGAACCAATCTTTAAAATCTCTAATAGCCAAAAGAAAAAGAAGAAGCCGTTCCCCTGCCAAGCATTCAGTATCCAAGAAGCAAAGACTGAGTCTTGAACCTCTTCCGGAGATACAATCCATCCCCTGGGAAGATCTTGACGTTGCTAGCTTCGTTCTTGGTCTGTACACATTCGGAAAAAATTTCACTCAGGTGAAAAGCTTCATGGAGAGCAAAGGAACAGGAGAGATAGTCTTGTTTTACTACGGAAAGTTCTACAACTCAGCTAGATACAACAGCTGGTCTCATTCACGCAAGAAGCGGAACCGGAGATGTGTGTGTGGAAGAAAGCTCTATTCAGGTTGGAGGTAACAGCAGTTGCTATCTCGTTTGATTCCTTCTGTTTCTAACGAATCTCAGAGACATATCCTCGTTAATGTAAGCCCTTTGTTCACATCCTAATGCAGAGTTTGGTCATTGATCTTTACCATATTGGCAAGTCTCAAAGTCATTTTCCGAAGGGAACATCACTGTGGAGAAATACGCCTAGAGAAGTACTTAAGCACGGTGAAAGGTCTTGTGGGTCTCAGGCTTCTGGTAGAAGCTGTGGCGATTGGTAAAGCAAAAGATGATCTCAGGACGGTTCTTACATCAGGACCAAAGAAGGCTAAACCTTCTTCGGTCCCGGGCTTAGGAGGAGCTGCTTACACTTCACTCACATCTGCTGAGATAGTTAATCAGTTAAAAGGCACTTCGCGTTTAAGCAAAGCGCGTTGTAATGATATCTTCTGGGAAGCTGTGTGGCCGCGTCTGCTAGCCAGAGGGTGGCGTTCAGAACAGCCCAAGGACCACCGAGGCTATAACATTGTCTTCATCGTCCCTGGCGTGAAACGGTTTTGGAGAGGGGAGCTTGTTAATAGAGATCAGTACTTTGATTCAGTTAGTGATATTCTGACAAAAGTTGCTTCAGAGCCTGAGCTTCTTGAGTTTGAAACATGAGGAGAGGTAAGAGAAGTTGCCACCAATGAAGCAGAAGCTAACTATCACTCAGTTAGTGGTGCTCCATCGCTGAAGCGCAGGCGGCTCAGTGCTTGCATAATGAGGGACAAAAGCCTTTCAAGAGAAGAACATTCACCTGGTGATGACACAGAGAGGAAGGTATGTCCTGAATCAGACCACTTAAGTGTATGCAGTGTCCTAAACCAAAATAGCTCTCCAGAGGAGAGAAGAAGATGGAAGCAAAGAAACATGAAGTAAGCCGTTGGTTCAAATTGAGGATTCAGAGCCTAGCTTTCTTCTTAATGGAGAAAATACTGAGAGTAAGGCTTCGGATAGAAGACAGGATTCAAAGCCGGTGGTGTTAACTGAACATCCTAAACTCCCACCTATTGTTTGGAAGCTTTCATTTAAACGTAGCAGAGGAGCTTCAGAGACTTAAAGTCTAAAGTCTGAGAGGATTGGCCTTGCTATAGAATAAATGTGTACAGAAGAAGTAAGAGTCTTAGACTAAAGTTTTTTTTTTCATACTCTTTTTCTTTGTTATTAGTTAAACATAACATATCTAAGGCTGTTTTATTTTCTTACGATTTTTATTATCTTTTTTTTTTCTCTGCTATTTGAGTTAACTTTCTTCAAATCTCTTATCTTCTCATCTCATTGAATATTAGATTGCTCAATATTAGATTTTTATTATTTCCTTCTGTATCAAGTAATGTTCCTATGATTCGGTTTGCTGGGGGAGTTGATTGAAATGTTTCTTTTATATGGTCTATATCCACAGAATTGAAAGTGGAATGGTGATGATCATGCATATAACTTATAAAGCATACAAATCCTGAATTGTTGTATTGATAGTTTAAGCTAATGTCACAACAATGTTAATATTACTGTACAAATCTTGACTAATTAAGTGCAGCTAGTTTGCTGTGGCCGCTTGATTGCCTTATCCAAGTTGTTGGAGACTGCTTTGGTTAAGTTAGAGTCCTCAAAACCAAGCTCTGTAGTGATAACAATGGAACCAAGTTTCAAGAAAAAACTTAATTCTTTTTGGTTCATGTTCTACAATGCCCAGATAGTATACATCCCAAATATGGATACAAACAAAAAAAAATTACAAAGAATGTGAATGCAAAGATTTAAATATTAAACAAGTATGATATTCTAATACAAAAGAAAATTAAAAAAAAAAATTCACAAATTGATAGAGCACAAAGAACAGGCATGTATCATACATCTCTACCATATTGGAATCTGAATTAACTCAGTAATGAAGAGTTGTATTTGGTTCCATGGCACCATTTTCGCAGTCAAATTTAATGGTAGTGACATCGCATTGTGCACATCAGCACATGATGTAAGATGAAAGCTCATAGCCTCATAGTACTAGTCAACGTTGGAGACTGACAAGACTTGAAGATAACAACAAGGTCAACTGGTTTAGACTTTTTAATTAAAAAAAAACTGGTTTAGACTTAACTCTTATAAATCAATATATGTGACTTGATTTGTTCTGATCATAGAAAAGTTTAACGACCAAACAGAAAATCTTTTATCCTTTTCTCTGGTATATGTCAACTATGATCTAGTGTAAACGTTTCTAAGAAACTAAAGATATGAAATAAATGGTATATATCAAACTTGGTGTAACGTGTATGTTCGGTTTGATTGCAAATGTACGTACGTGAAGGAGAATAAAGTTGCAGAGAATGTGGATGGTGGTGCGTCAGGGCCACGCAAGTTGCGGAGACGAGGCTATCGTTGAAACTTTTTTTTTTTCTTTTTTTTTGAAATAGCTATCGTTGAAACTTAAAAGGATGATTCCATCAAGAAAATGAGAACCAATGAGAATCAAGCACTAAACATCTTCTGAGTTATTCCACGCGCATTCGACTTGAATACTAAAGAAAATACGAAGAAGATGCTCGATATTATCCTCCTTTCCAAAAGATTCCTTCTGTATTTTTCCATGTATCTTTACCTGAGTAGAAAAGGTAAAGGTTTTTAGCAAATTGACCAGTAAATGCAAACTATAACACTTTTTTTTTTTTTTTTGCTTAAGAACTACTATAATACATTTTTCAAGCAGCTCCAAAACTTCTAAAAGACTATAAAACGTTTTTCTTTCTTTAAAAACCATGATACAGTTTGTTACATTAAAGCTTAATGCATGTTTGTTGAATTCAGTATCTAAATCCGATATAACGTGAATTCAACAAACATGCATTAAGCTTTAATTTATCAAACATGCGTTGTTAAAGAATAATGGTATCTTCGGTTTATTATTGTTTTTCAGCACTCCAAATTAAAAACGTATACAAGATTTACCATCATCATTTACCATCCCATGGTTTACGTTATATTCTAGAATCTAGAGAAAAAAAAATCTCTTTATTAAACTAATAAACAGCAAGAACATTAATTAAGGAAACCTTAGAATAAGGAAAAAAAAAGAACTAATTATAGGATAAGAAAAGTAATAAACGCGTCATCTATTTCCAAAAACAATAATCTAACCTTGTGCGTGTCCGTCCCGTGTGTAGTAAACCGACAGGAACATAACTACATATATACATCTTTACCCTCTCCAGTTTTTTCATTTCCTCATAAAAATCTTCTCTTTGCTAAAAATCAATCAAATCTCAAAAGTTTTTTTCTCTTTCATCTCGATCCGACCAAACAGCATGGAGTGCAGACCTTTAGATCTGACGATCATATCCGCGGAGGATCTCAAAGACATCCAACTGATCGGCAAGCAAGACTTATACGCCGTCGTTTCGATCAACGGCGACGCGAGGACCAAGCAGAAGACGAAGGTTGACAAAGACTGCGGGACCAAACCGAAATGGAAACATCAGATGAAGCTCACCGTCGACGAGGCGGCGGCGCGTGAGAATCGCCTCACGCTAGTCATCGAGATCGTGGCTGATCGTCCCATCGCCGGGGATAAGCCCGTCGGAGAGGTTAGCGTTCCGGTGAAGGAGCTTTTGGATCAGAACAAGGACGGCGGCGAGGAGGAGAAGACGGTGACGTACGCGGTGAGGCTGCCTAACGGTAAGGCGAAAGGGTCTCTCAAATTCTCTTTCAAGTTTGGTGAGAAGTACACTTACGGATCCGCGAGTGCTCCTCACGCGCCGGGTCCATCGACTCTGGATCATAAGGCTACGGATCATCAGCCGGTTACTGCTTACCCGCCCGGTCAAGGTGCCCCGTCTGCATACCCGCCGGGTCCTTCCGGATACCCACCACCAGGACATGATGATAAACACGGTGGCGGTGGTGCTTACGGTTACCCACAAGCCGGTGGATATCCTCCAGCTGGGCCAGGTGGGTATCCGCCACCAGGTGCATACCCGCAAGGTGGATATCCGCCTCCACAGCAAGGTGGATACCCGGGTTATCCACCTCAAGGTCCTGGTTATGGATATCCTGGTTATCCACCACAGGGTCCGTACGGTTACCCGCAACAGCAAGCAGCTTATGGTAAACCGCAGAAACCAAAGAAGCATGGAGGAGCGGGTATGGGTCTAGGACTTGGGCTTGGAGCTGGGTTGTTGGGTGGGTTGCTTGTTGGTGAAGCGATTGATGACATGGCTGATATGGGTGACATGGGTGGCGACTTTGACTTCTGATTTCTCGTTTGTTCTATGTATGTGTTTTAACTTTCGCAATCTCTTAGGTAACTGCTGTTCTGGTTTGATCATGTAAGAGATCAAGTTCTGTCTTGTCTTTATTTGTTTAGTTTGCCTTTGTCCTAATGAAAGACATGATGAAGTTGTTTTTGTGTAATAATAATAATTTGCATCACGTTAGGACTAAACATAACCAAACTAATGAACTAAAATAAAACATTTTCAAATCCAATAAGCCTAAAAAATAAAAACACCCTTGAACCACCTGTGACCTGACTATAACTCATCATCACCAACTTCTTCATCCTCCTCGCTCTCTCCACTGGTTTTCTCGTAAACCGACTTGATAACCGGGTTACAAACCGATTCCACCTCCTTTAACTTCTCTTCGTAATCATCCTTCTCCGCATTAACATTCTCCTCTAACCACTCCAACGCTTCCTTCAAAACCTCTTCCATCTTCTCTTTATCCTCATCGCTTATCTTCTCCGCAAGCTTCTCCAATGAACTCTTCATGTTGTAAACATACGTTTCTAGCTTGTTCTTCGCATCGATCTTCTCCTTCGCAATCCTATCTTCCTCAGCAAACTCCTCTGCTTCTCTAATCATTTCATCGATCTCTTCTTGTGTCAAACGACCTTTATCGTTTGTTATTGTAATAGTCTGTGACGTCTTACCAACTTTGTCTTCGGCTTTTACCTGTAGAATCCCATTTGCGTCCACTTCAAAAGTCACCTCAATCTGTGCTACTCCCCTGAAAAATTAATTGGTTTATTGCGTCTCAAGTAACCGGAAACCTAACCAAAACATAAACGTTAATATAAGCCAAGATTGAATCAGATTTTACCTTGGAGCAGGAAGAATCCCTGTGAGATCGAACTTTCCGAGCTCACGGTTGTCTTTAGTCAAGCTTCTCTCGCCTTCATAGACCTTGATGCTCACAGTTGTTTGCTGATCCTGATAAGTAGTGAACACCTGAGACTTCTTAGTAGGTATAGCTGTGTTCCTCGGAATAACCTTCGTCATCACGCCTCCCACCGTCTCGATACCGAGACTCAACGGTGCAACATCAAGCAGCAGAATATCTGTTTTCAATTAAAATTAGGGGTTGAAAAGAAAATTTAGGGTTTTAATATACACCAAGTGAATCTTCAATCACTACACTATTTGCGAGTAACTTACTTTGAGTTTCTTCACCACCTTCACCACTTAATACACCACCTTGAACCGCGGCTCCATAAGCCACAGCCTCATCAGGGTTAGTCCCTTTGTTAGGTTCCTTGCCGTCGAAGAAATCTTTTAGCATTTCTTGAACTTTAGGGATTCTAGTGCTTCCTCCAACAAGAACGATCTCATCTATCTCGGATTTTTTCAATCCTGCATCTTTAAGAGCCTTCTTCACTGGCTCCATCGTCTTCTTGAACAAATCCATGTTAAGTTCCTCGAATCTTGCCTTCGTTAAAGGCTCAGAGAAGTCAGCTCCATCGAAGAGAGACTCAATCTCAACTCGGACTTGGTGTTGATTGCTCAAAGCTCGTTTAGCACGCTCGCATTCAAGTCTTAGCTTACCAAGAGCTTTGTGATCTTTGCTTATGTCTTTGTTGTACTTCTTCTTGATCAGTTTGATGAAATAGTCCATCACTCTGTGGTCAAAGTCTTCTCCGCCGAGGTGAGTGTCTCCACTTGTTGATAAGACTTCAAAGACGCCATTGTCTATGGTAAGGATACTAACATCGAATGTTCCACCACCGAGATCATACACTAGGATGTTTGTCTCCCCACCTTTTTTGTCTAGACCATAAGCTATGGCTGCACCTGTGGGTTCGTTTATTATACGTACCACGTTAAGTCCAGCGATTGCACCTGCGTCCTTTGTCGCTTGTCTCTGCGCATCATTGAAATACGCTGCAAAAAAACAACCAAGCCACGTTCTTATTATGATACAATCTAATACTACATGCTTGGAGAACGTGTGGGGACACAACATGTTACTACATACCTGGAACGGTAATGACAGCATCTTTGATCTTCTTTCCCAAGAAAGCTTCAGCTGTTTCCTTCATCTTGCTTAGTATCATAGCACTTATTTCCTCAGGGCTAAACACTTTCACCTCGCCTTTAACCTTCACTTGAATGTAAGGTTTTCCATCTTTATTCACAACTTTGTATGGCAAGAATTTGATATCCCTTTGTACATCAGGATCATCAAATCTGTAAAAGAACACACACAAAAACATGAATAATTTAAAAATCTCAATATCATACACTAAACACGTTGCCAAACAAACGCAAATTACTCCTTTTAGAGTTTGTATATTTGATTATGTCGATAATAATTTAAGTCACTTAGACCAGTATTTAAGATTGAGTCAAAATTCTATATTCTTTAAAAAAAAATCTTTATCTATGAATGTGACATGTTACTAATGCAATAGAATCTAAGTCAGTTCAAAAATCAACAAAAAGATACTAGGAAACTAGTTAAACACTTACTTTCTTCCCATCAGACGTTTGGGGTCGAAGATGGTCCCTTCAGGATTCTTGGCCGCTTGATTCTTAGCAGCCTCGCCTATGAGACGTTCGGTATCGGTAAAGGCAACCCATGATGGTGTGATTCTGTTTCCCTGATCGTTTGCTATGATTTCAACGTGGTTGTTATGGTACACACCAACACACGAATATGTAGTCCCTAGATCGATCCCTATCACTGTCCCAAGTTTCTCCTCTTCGCCTTCTATTGCCACACTTGACATAAAAACTGCTCGATTCATAAACATCAAACGCCATAAGTACATATATTAGTCAAAGAGAAGTCAGTTAAAAAATAGTTGAGTATTACTACCGATCAGTCCATCCAAACACATAGATAAGTCTGAAATTTACCTAATGTCATCATAAAAACCAAGTATGCAAGAGCTTTATTCGTCATCTTCGTTGTTTAGAGCTTGCGTACGTACAGAAGAATAGTTATGGTTAGGGTTTAGAAGAATACGAAGCTCACAACGGTTCGTATTTATATTGCTAATATACTTATGTGTCCGCTCCAATCATTACTTGACACGTAAGCTGAATGGACTATTTTTTGTTGGCGCGCTCTTAGCTTTGTATTCACGTAACTGATCCAATAACAAAGATACACGTTTCATTAACTCGTCAACCTATAATCCCCGCAAGTTTTACGACTTATTCAGATAGAAGTTAATAGTTATCCAGAAACTTGGACCACAATTATCATCTAGGTTTTTGTAATCAAATTTTTATAAAAGATTTATCACTACTATTATTCCTGCCTTTAGTAGGGTGCCAAAACAAATGCATATCAAATTCAAGAGGTGAGGTGTAATTTTGGAAGAACATGATGACCATCGCTTAACCACTCCATTTATCTATTGCGCAGACACAATCATACAAATGAAAAAGAAGTTTGCCATGTTCTGTGTTTTATTAAAGGCAGAATCAAAGTACGTACGAAAACAATAGGATAATAACAAATTATGCAAACCAACCCTCATGGCGGCTCCTTGGTTTTTGACTCGCTTTCAATATTTATTTTCAATAGCTAAATAATTGAAAAGTGTATAATTATCGAAATAATCTTTTAATATATGGATGTCATTTCAAATACAGCAATAAATACATACATACATATATAGATCAAGATTTGTAATTTTGCATGTATGTCATAGTATATGTTGGCACGACATAAACCTTTATTATTCTAAAAATAACATATGGCTGGATCATGATAACAATAGTCTAAGAGTATATTAATAGAGAGTTCTTAGAGTAGGGTGTTTAGCGGAATATAAGAAACCGTCTCTTAACTAGAAAAAACTAAGAACCGGCCGGTTCTTAGTTTTTTTAGTTAAAAGTTAAGAGACAGTTTCTTATATTCCGGTAAAAATTTCATCCTAAGAACTCCCAATTAATCATGCTCTAAGTCGTCTTCAAGACCGGTAAACATAAAATATAAACTATTGAGACAAATAATAAAATACTAATTATAAAAGACAAGCACATGCTAATAGTTTTTTTTTAATTTTGACTTTCATCAGCCTTTATAAAAAGGAGAAGAGTGTATAATGTAGTTGTTCGGAAATGGAAGACAAGCAAGAGAAGATGGAGCAGGAAATGGAATCTTGGTCCGAAGGAGATATAACCTCCCGATGTGAAGCCACTGGTTCAGACGATAGTGAGGACTGCGTAGAGATTACGCTCGACATTCGAGACAACAGCCTCGGCTCACTGAAGCTGGAAAAGAATAAGCCGATGGCAGTTCTCCGGTCGGTTGTTTCGGGGAAGCTGAAAACGATGGTGAAGTCCTTGTCGTTGTCTTCACGCAGGCTCGACCGGTGTAAGTCAGGTGCTATGTTTGCTCTTAGAGGCTTGAGGTTTATAACCCAAAACGACGCCGTTGGTAGAGGCTGGGATGAAGTTGAAAAGAGATTCGATGAGTTGGCTGTTGAAGGGAAGCTCCCAAAATCTAAATTTGGACATTGCATAGGTAATCTCTCTAGACAAATATTGTTCTTGGGAGATCATTTTAAATAGTTTGTTAAGGCATATTTTTATAAACCAAGTAATTTTTTGTATCATTAGGCAACCTTCTTTTTTTAATTGCAGAGCCAAAACTCAATTTATTTTTCAAAGGGGTCAAAGTCTATATAATTTCTTATTGTTACATTTATCTTTATTTGTAACTTTTGTGAAAAAGAGAGATAAAATATTGGTATTAATTAAATTTACTTTCAAGGAAATAGGAATGGCTGAATCGAGCGAATTTGTGAATGAGCTATTCGAGGCGTTGGTCCGAAGGAGAGGGACTACGTCGATCTCCAAAACTGAACTATTCGATTTCTGGGAGCAGATCGCAGGCGATAGTTTTGATGCTAGGCTGCAAATCTTTTTTGATATGTAAGTATATGGTTTTATATTTATGTATGGCAACTTTTGATGCATTCGTTATAAAATATGGCATGATTCTAAGAGAGTTACTTAATAATTTACTACCCCGTGTGCTTATGTGACTAAGGGTGGACAAAGACTTGGACGGTCGTATTACGGGAGAAGAGGTTAAGGAGGTGAGAATAAATCGCTTTTGATTTAGTTATACGCAGGGCCGGCCTAGGTGAAACATTTGCAACATGCCTCCAACTTTTTGAAAAAGTTTACATACAAATAAGCCCCTAAAAAATTTTAAACCCCCAAATTTGTAAAAAAAAAAAAAATTACATAGAAACAATCACATACCCCCAAAATCTCAGGGCTGATCCGGACTTATACACCCTGCTTATTTGAAGTTAACATCGATATGTTATTTGTTGCGGTTTATTTTTGAGTTTGTAGATAATTGCTTTAAGTGCTTCGTCTAACCAACTATCAAGGATTCAAGAAAAGGTAGACGAATATGCTGCCTTGATCATGGAAGAACTCGATCCCGACAACCTTGGATATATCGAGGTTTGTTGTCCAATACATGCAGTGGTTAACAATATGAGCAATTCTCTTAAATATACTATTTTCAAGTTTTGATCACAAAAATATATCACAAAGAAGAAAATGACCAAAATATTTCATTTAATAGGTAAAAAGACCCTAATACCCTAGATATATAAAAAAAAATTAAAAAAAAGATATAAAAATAATTTTTTTTATAGTTTTAGATTATATGTTTTCAAATTCGAACTTTTTTATAATTAATTTTTTTTTTCAAATTTTTTTTTGTAATTCGTAAATACTTTTTAAAATTTATATTTTCAAATTTTTAATATTTATCTTTTATTTTATAAAATTTTAAATCTCAATCTCAAATCCCCAGCTCTTAACTCTAAACCGTAAGATTTGAATTAGTTAACCCTATGGGTATAAGTGTATATTTACCTTTTTAATAAAACATTTTGGTCATTTTGATCATTATAGTCTATATTTGTAACAGAAAATTTTTAGTGCTATCGTAGGGTATTTCTGTAACAATATTGGTAAATTAATTTCAGCTAATTTTATAGGTAAACAACTTCTCGTTTATTATTTTAAAAGAAATAAAGAACAAATTTTATCATTTTTTTTATAACTTTTAGTCTCGATACGGTTTATTCTTGTCGTCAAAGGATAACTTTAGCCTGGTTTCTTTAATTCTGCACTCAAAATATTAGCTATATGATTATTTTATGTCCTTTTCAATATAATATGACGTAAAATAAGAGAATGATATATGAGAATGTGTTGCTTATAAAATACAGTATGAAGAGAAAACACTGAAAAACCGTAATTAGGATCAGGTGAATAGTCTAATCGGGAAGGAGAGAGAAGCTAGCGAGAGTTAAATAGGGACCGTCGATCGGACGGCGCGTGAGCGTCCGTGCCGTCGCCGGATCCCCTCTTTCCTTCACCATTCGAGTTCTCTTTACCTCTTCTCTACCGTTCTCTAATGATCGCCTTGTCCGACCCCTGATTCGGTTACCACTCTTCGTCGGTGGTTTCATCTTTTTGGAGTGAAGACGCGATCTGAGGAGGAGCCGGTGAGAGCAGAGTGGTCTGCATGTTTGTGTTGTTTTCTTCCGGGCGATGGAAGTTAACCTATTTCCATTGACGCCGGCCTTTCTCCAGGAGGTGGACGCTCCCTTAGCTCCGCCGACGCTGGTTCTAGTTCCCGGGAAAAGGAAGCTCTCTCAGTTCCGTCTTCGCCGGCCTTTGGCTTCGGAGGGTAGGAGCTCCTATAGCTCTACGCTGCCGACTTATGTTTTTCTTAGAGGTATCCTAAGTTTTTTTGCTTGTGTGGTTTCGTCTATGGTGTTTTGGGAGAGATCCCGTCGAGGACGGTGGAAGCTCTCCGGTGGTTTGGGTGTTTGTGATGTGCAACGTTTCATCCGAGGGTTTGTAGCGAAAGATTGAGGTAGAGATATCGCCTTTGCGATTGATTCTCTCAGAAATTATAGCCCCATGGTTTCTTACGGATGATTGCGAAGGAGTTCAACGGAGATGTTTTGCTCCGATGTGGTCCGGTGACCGGTTGTACTGGTCAACAGAGATATCAAGAAGCGGCGTGGATCGTCATGACTCTGTAACGTTTAGGGTTTCTCAAGTTTGGGCCGTTTGTCTTTGGCCCGTATTGAGTAACAGGTTTGGCCCGGTATGATTGTGGCTTGTAAGAAATGTTGTTGGGCTTTGCCAGTTTTCTAATAAAACAATAGACGACAAAAAAAGAAGAAGAGAAAACACTAGTTTTAGCCTAGGGTAGGTATTCTTTTGTTGACCAACATTTTTTATGGATTGACTAAGAACGTGACATGCCATGAATCATTTTACCTACCACGGAACAATGATTTCATTTACCTTCAAACAATTAATCATCAAAACTGTCTAAAAATATTTCTAAATCTTTAGCAATACTTGAAAACTGATACTATGCATCTATTTACAGCTGTACAACTTGGAAACATTGCTTCTCCAAGTTCCAAGCCAATCGGACATCAGTCCATCATCCGAGAACAAGCGTGCCCTCAGCAAGATGTTGAGCCAGAAACTCATACCAACAAAAGAGAGAAATCCGTTGAAAAGATTTGCCAGAGATATAAAATACTTTTTCTTGGAAAATTGGAAAAGGATATGGGTGCTAACATTGTGGATATCCATTTGCATCGCTCTCTTCACTTGGAAATTTCTACAGTATAAACGCAGAGCCGTGTTCGAGGTCCTGGATTCTTGTGTTTCTGTGGCCAAAGGCAGCGCAGAGACCTTGAAATTCAACATGGCTCTCATTCTCTTGCCTGTTTGTAGGAACACTATCACTTGGCTACGGACCAACTCCAAGCTTGGGTCCGTTGTTCCATTTGATGACAATATCAACTTCCACAAGGTAATTTATGCAATTATTAATTAAAGATTTCTCTATTCATTATAAATTTTCTTATGTCATCTTCATTTTCTTAGCAATCATTTGATGACAATATCAATTAGCCTAAACGTCGTAGAAGAAAATAAACAACTTGTAGCGTACATTTATTTATTTTAATGTATAGAGATTCTGGTTCTGAATGTATGTACCCCTCCCTACTAAACAATCCAAAAGTTTTAGCTACTCGGTCAACTCTTAGTTGGTACTTGTAGCTAGCGTTTCTAATAACAATTCGATGCTTATTCTTCCTTTTTCATGCAGGTTATTGCGTTTGGGATCGCCATTGGAGTAGGCTTACATGCCATTTCTCACCTGGCATGTGACTTTCCGCGTTTGCTGCATGCAAAATATGTAGATTATGAGCCAGTGAAAAAGTTTTTCGGGGACGAGAGGCCAGACAATTACTGGTGGTTCCTGAAAGGAACAGACGGATGGACCGGAGTGACCATGGTGGTTCTAATGGTAATAGCATACGCCTTGGCTCAATCGTGGTTTAGACGCAACCGGGCAAGCCTACCAAAAACGTTGAAACGGTTAACCGGTTTCAACGCGTTTTGGTACTCACACCATTTATTTGTCATTGTTTATGTGCTTCTAATCGTGCATAGCTACTTTATTTATCTCTCCAAGAAATGGTATGAAAAAACGGTACGTAAAAAAAGTCTTACGTCTATTTTAGCGAGAATCCCTTGCATAACTCTAATTAAATATGAACTTCTAATGGAGACACTGTGTTTTTATTTGTGTCTGTTTTCTTTTTGGACAGACGTGGATGTATCTGGCTGTTCCAACGATATTGTATGCGTGTGAAAGATTGATACGTTTGTTTAGATCAGGGTCCAAGGCGGTAACCATTTTGAAGGTATATCTCAATATTGCAGTTAAACTGAAAGTTCTACATATTAGGTGTTACAAATTTTAATACTGAAACAAGCATCCTCCTTATCAAAAATTAAACCAAGTATCCAAATCATGATAATATATCCAAGACTATTCTATATAATATTGCCTGACTAGATAATATCCATCCTACAAAACCAAACCTTTTGGAGTCATTACAAAACAAATTTACTTTACAATAATTTTCAGGTTGCGGTATATCCAGGAAACGTACTTTCGCTTTACATGTCAAAACCTAAAGGGTTCAAGTATAGAAGTGGGCAGTACATATATGTTAACTGCTCCGACGTCTCACCATTTCAATGGTAATTACAAAAAGTTATTGGACAGATCATTAAATTAATTAAACTTCATTGTTTTGTTAATTTAATCTCTTTTCGATATTATTATAGGCATCCGTTTTCAATTACTTCGGCTTCTGGAGACGAGTTCCTCAGCATTCATATCCGCACCCTCGGCGATTGGACATCACAACTCAAATGCTTATTTTCGAAGGTAATGATTTCAAGAGTAAATTTATGATATATAAATACATACTTGATTAGCATTATAGTTTGTTTAATTATCTTAGCTATAAACAAACAAAAAAAATGACGTAAAAAAAACAAACAAAAAAATAGGTTTGTCAACCTCCGTCAACAAGTCAAAGTGGGCTCTTCACAGCTGACTTAGTTCAAGCCAATAACATAACCAGGTATTTGATTTAATATTTCCGTAATTATGTTTAAGGGAAACAAAGCATTTACGAATCAAATTTTTTAAACATGTACAAGTTTGCAATGATGTACTTAGCTTTACTAAATGTTGTTTATTAACATACATGATAATGAATATTGAAGCAAATTAAAAGACATAGTTTAAGAAACACATGAAATTTTAAGTTTCAAATGTTTCCTTGTCAAAAGTGTCTTTTCAGAAATAATGTTATGGATATCTATTAGATTAATTCTTTTTGCTAATCACATTACATCGAAAGGTTTCCGAGGCTTTTGATCGATGGTCCATATGGCGCCCCAGCACAAGACTACCGAAACTACGATGTATTGCTTCTGGTAGGCCTAGGTATCGGAGCGACCCCATTAATCAGTATACTTAAGGACGTTCTTAACAACATCAAGAATCACAAATCCATTGAAGAAGGCACAAGCCACAATGTCAATAGAAGCAACACAAAACGAGCTTATTTCTATTGGGTAACAAGAGAGCAAGGATCTTTAGAATGGTTTAGTGAGGTCATGAACGAGGTAATATGTAGTTAACTGTATTTTTGAGTAATGTTATCTCATTCATGGAAGTAACTAAGATAAAAATGAAACAAAAAGGTAGCTGAGTATGATAGTGAGGGAATTATTGAGCTACATAACTACTGCACGAGCGTCTATGAGGAAGGAGACGCGAGATCAGCACTAATCACGATGTTGCAGTCATTGCACCACGCCAAGAACGGCATTGACATTGTGTCAGGTACTCGGGTCCGGACCCATTTCGCAAGACCCGATTGGCGCAGCGTTTTCAAGCATGTCGCGGTGAACCACATCAATCAACGAGTTGGTATGTGCACCACAACAGTTTCATGAGATTTCTCATAGAATCGTTGTAGCACTAACGCATTTTACCTTTGTGTTATGTTTGTAGGGGTTTTCTACTGTGGTAAATCATGCATCATAGGAGAGTTGAAGGGACTGGCTCAAGATTTCTCTAGGAAAACTTCGACCAAGTTTGAGTTCCACAAGGAAAATTTTTAATTTCAAGTTCATCATTAGCATTTTAAGAACACAGTGTCTTTGATAAAACTTACCTATCTATACTGGTTTGGTTTGTATAATTATAATAACTACTTTCTGACAGCTCGAAAGCATTAAGCAATGTATTAATCATTCCTGATTCCTTTTACTGTGTATATATCAACGTTCAACAAGTCCGATGTCGTCCAGCGGTTAGGATATCTGGCTTTCACCCAGGAGACCCGGGTTCGATTACCGGCATCGGAGATATTTTTACTTTTAATTTTTATTAGCTGTGGATAAATTTAGCCATATATTATGGCAACGGACTATATCTTCCGCAATTTTATTTTTGAAATTTATCAATACTTGAGTCGAAGGGGATATTGTATTTACTTTAGATTTTGAAACACGTGACAAGTTTATCAAATAAATGGTTCAAGATTTCCTTAATATGATTCTCCTAATCGATCGATTGACATTTACCAAGTGGTCCGAAACAAGGCAGTTGCAGCCAAGGGAATTTGATCAGTCTGTAGTTCAATTTACTGTTCTCCAGTGAAACCTGCATAAGAGGAGTTGAAGCAAACAATGTCGTAGTGTGTTCAAAGTGAAAAAGAAACTAAGTTAGCTTTTTGGTGCATCCATGTGCCTTCTCATTACGTTAGCAACAGTCTCCACAGACTAAATAACCAATTAGAACGATTTTTAATCAGATCATTTCTCCATTCAAAGTTATGAATGGAGAGACACGTTTTCCACTCACATTATGATCCGGTTTTCAGGTTGACCCGATTTTTAATGCTCCGCGTGTGGCCCCTGTATCGTATTGGGTCGTGGCCCAGTTTATACTGTATAGCTAAATTGAGAATAGTCCCACATCGGTGAGTAGTGAAGTTGGGAAAGTTTTTGGTTGGGTATATAAAACGCAGCGGTGGCTCAGAGTTAAAGCATGATCCTTCAGGCATGTTAAAGGGGAAACGAGGAGTGGTCAATACTCGCTATTTTATGCGGGAAGAGCGTTTCGCTCAGCCTGTTACGACATTTGAACGCTCTCATTTGTTTTACCATCTGATCCCTCTTTTAAAAGGAAAATTTTAAGTGAAAATAAAAGTTTTTTTTTTAATTATATATATATATTTTTTTAAATAATGTTTTTTTGTTTGAAAAACTAATGGAGATTTTAATAATTTTAAACTTTTTAAAAAAATTACATTTGTTTTTCTCATATGTACTTTTTAAAATAGAATTTAAAACTTCATTATAAAATATTTTATAGTATAGATTTCAAACCAATATAACAAGAAGAGTCTTTAATCTAAAAACATGGTTTATAAACTGTTTACTTTCCTACGCTTCCTGGGATTTATTTGTAAGGACACAATTATAATAGCAGACCAACTAAGACATATTTAACGTGCGTTCGAGATTTGTCTGAAATTGTCAACAGATGGAACGGTTATAGACTGATGGACACAATTATAGACAAAGGTTACCTTGTAAACTCAGGGAACTCAGCTGAACTGGCATAGAATCTGTAGTCCTCGCTGGTCTGGATACCTGAGAGTTGCAACAAAGCATTAAGAAAAAAAAGACTAAAGAATATGCCGGGAAAAACAATAAATCATGAGTCCATAACTAGCTCTGAAGGCTGAATCATATGCCTTTATCATTAGCATCACCAGACCAATTTCCAGAAGTGTGGTTCCACTCCCCAGCAGACTTGTCATCTTTCTTCCACTCTGATTTAACCCATCTGTTCTTTCATCCATCTTTAGAACCAAAGACAAAAAAAAAGAAGAGGTAACTAACCAACAAGAATGACATGTGTCCTTTTAGTATTCTATATTCCTATATATTAATTGACAAATCATTTTAATGATTTTTGTTTATATGTTACTAAGAACTTTCCATTTACTTCTTTTAATTTGATTGGTTGATAGTTAACAATATTGGCTTTCACAAATATGTATATAAGGACATTGTGTTATTAATGCTCGGTTTTTCTATATTTTAATTTTTTCAATTATAAATTAGCATTGTAGCTTTTGGTAAGTTATAAAATAATTAGATAAACATTCCAAATGATATTTATTACATATGATAAATAACTTTAGAATAAATGTTGAAATATAATTTGAGCGCAAAATATATTATAATCGTATGTTTAATATATGATTTAGAAAATAATAAATATATTTACATTGTAAACACATATTTCATTTGTATAGTTTGTGTGGAATATTTTACGATGATCAACTATACATTATCAAATTCTATTCCTTTTTCTTATTATAATGTTATCACATTTTTTGGGTGCACAAGAACATGATATAATGTAATTAATTTTTATAGTTTAATTTTCTTTACAAAATAATTATAATATTATTGTTATAAGAAATTTGACTGTACATTTATTCATATGTTATTACAACTTTGAGTTAAATTTATAGTGAATAATACTTCGATGTAAGATTTGGAATCTATTCAACTTATATTACTAACTGTTTTCTATTAAAATATCAAATTTATATCCAGAAGTGTAACAAGGGGCGAAGCCACCTTATGTACTATGGGTTTATGTGCACCCGTAATAATATTTATGTTTTGAATTTTGTGAGGTAAATCATTAATAATTTGGTAGATCACATGGTAAACTTAGGTTGTGCATCCCCAATAATTCATGTTTGAGTCCTTCTTACGTCTTCTTTTCTTTTATTATTACTAGTGCACCCACAAGATTTAATTCCTACCTAACATATATTTTCTTATAACTTAACTGCAGATAAGTAATAGATATCTAACTATAAACTAATAGATTATTCTATGCACTTAAAAATAAAACAATATATATATATCAGTTTTCTGCTTTCTTTATTAAAAATACCATATTTTTTTAATCTAAATGTATGATGTTGCCTAATTATATACGTGTAAGAATATGTATGGACTATAAAGAATTGTATTGTGTGCTAAGTAAAAAAAAACATTTGAAATGTAATAGGTGAACCGGATTTAGACTTGCGTGATTCTGGATATATGACTATCAAGCTTATTTACTGACTATGTTGTGTTCATAATGCCTTGCTAAATAACGAGTTAAAACGGGAGAAACATCAGACCTTAACGGGATAAAGAAATGGTGGTAACATATGATGGTCCAATCGATTATCGTCCTCAATTCGTATGGGGGAGGGACCTAGAGGACTGTCCTGTTCCAAAGTGTTATGATGCTCTCAGAGTCCATGCTGCAGCTGTTGCTGGGTTGAAGCTGCTGGGGTTCGAAGTTCATGTCAAATTTGAAGCTGCAGTGGCACTAAGTTGGAATATAAGCTTTGAAAACTTATAAGCTTTGAAAACTTGTTGAGGCTACATGCTACTGATATTCCATTTGTGTCTGCTGATCCTGAGTTTGGATTAAGATTAAGAAGCTGATGCATATATGGATTAAAGACTGGGCACATAGAGGAAAGTCTCATACTTTCATGTTAATCATAACGTCGGATTCAGGTTTTCATGATATGATTAGGAAATGTAACAAAGTGGGATTAATGGCTGGGTTAATTTACAACCCATTGAATGCAACTCATGATCATGAAACGTTTGCTCACTTTTACCAAGCAAAGCATGTTAGATTTAGCTCCGGTGGTAGATTCAAAAGCTAATATTGTCATCTGCAATATATAATCATACTTTTTATTTACCAGCCAGCCATTATGAACACATTGGTAGATTTAAAGTTCCACAAGTATATCCATGTTTGTTTGTTATTACCTGCAATTGCAACCAGGAACGTCAGAAATCTAATGAAACTCAGTTTCTTTTACAAGTGAAGTTGCTCTGCTCTCTCATCTCATGGATATTTAGCCTCTTGCCACGTTGGAATGTGCCGCCACGTAATAAAATCAGTACCTGACATGTCAGACACGTTTGTCATTGTAAATGACGTGACGATGTATTATTGGATGAAACGCAGAGGAAAGGTGGGTCTTGGTAAGCCAAAAAGCTAACACGTGTCGGTGATTTTAACTAAAAGATGTGTGCTTTTACGATGAAGGAGAAGAACACGCCAACAGTGGTGAAGTGAGACTGTGGAGTTGGTGGATGATTCTTAGAGTTTGATTCATTCTTGTGCAGAAGATAAATAGATAATGAAGGTGTTGAATCGAGATATGTTGTTCTTACATTCCGAAAGCAAAGCTGAATAAGTAAAAAGAACGCTTGATGATGCATGATATAAGAGTCACGAGCTATGGTTCTCCGTGAACATACCAAGAAAATAGTTTGTCCACAAATCTAAATTTTTTTTGCATACTTATTATTTAAAACACATTATAAATAGATGACAAACAAAAAAATATACATAATTACATAGATACAATATTTATTTTCTTAATATTCGACACGAAAGCAGAATCATGACAAAGTTTACAAAACGAACAACAATAATTAAAATTAGAAACGATTAAAGATTTTGAGTGTCTTAATCAGAAACATCAATTAGATTTTTTAAGGTTTTTTATTAATCCAAGGAAACACAAACGCTGCTGGCTTAATTCGATTTCTTTGAAAGTAAGTTCCATCTGTTCTCGCAATCCATTCACGAGTCTGTCCACAATTGTTACCATTACTTTTACTTGTATGGTATGCTTCAAAGTCTCGAGAAGAACTCTGCATCCACAACCCTTGCCTCAAAACACAATTCACTTTATTCTTTTTTCCAAAAAAATGATCGACAAATTCAAAGTTCCTTTCTTCATTGAATTTTAAAAACTGGACGCCTTGATCTTTTCCATTAGAATGACAATGATATTCTAGACTTCTACCAGGACCAAGTTCATTTCGAATAATTACTCGGTTCTTCTCGCACTTAGACAAAGGCGCAACAACTTTATGCCAAATTGCTTCGCTCACCCCTAAAATCATAGCAATAATCAACATAAATATTATAAAAAAATTCATTTTTCGGAGTAAAGGCATCAACATGCAGTTTTATAATTCCTTTAACAGTTTTTGATTACATATATAAGTTTTTATTTCTTTCATTAGCCAAATTTAAACACAAATATAAACCAACTAATATTCTGGCGCAAGGAGGGAATTTTGCGTCGAAAAGTATGGTTGATCAATTAAAAAAAAGCAACCTTACAAATTTAGCTAAGTAGAACTGTAGAAGACATCAGCAATGTTTTTTTTTTTTGACATCAACAATGCTTTTTTTGACATCAACAATGCTAAAAGTCTAGAATCTAGCAAATCTTTTGCAAATGTATTATTTTAATACTGATCAAAAATATTTTGAACTAGTAGGAAATAATTTTATCCATGAAACACATAAGTATCATATCATATATAACTTTACAACGAACCAAAAAATAGAAAAATGTTTTGCATCTACATAAGAGTATTGGATAATGTTAAAACTCATACGCAGAAATGTGTCAAAACTACAATTCTTCTTCTTAATGCATGAGTTTATACAAAAAAAAATCAAATTATGTTAAACAACTATTTAAAATCATTTCTGGACCAAATCAGTTTTTGAAAATAAATTAGACCCACAAACAGAAACGATCCAAATTATAAATATATGATCCGATCCTCCTTTCTATTTCATCTTCTTGAGTTCACAATTAGAATTTTACCTAATGCATATAGTAGCAGCCATAACAACTCTGTTAGAGGTGCAGAATGTGCTTACCAGAGACGATTAAAAAAAAAATTGTACTAATAAAAGCACGTCGACGATTTCTGGTTTATAAGCCGCAAAAGTCTGATTTTTCAGTTTGATGGAACAACTAGTTTTTAGTTTTGCTGAGAAAACTTGATTTAAAAATTCTCATAGAAAAATCTAATTTTAGTTTTTTTTTTATAAAAATTTGATTTTGTGGTTTTAGAAGGAAAAATTGATTTTATGTTTCAACAGAAAAAAAAATCTATTTTGTGATTTTAAGAGAAGAACATAATTTATAGTTTTGAAGGGAAAACCCATTTTGTTAGTTTTACCGGAAAACCACAATTTTCTAGTTTTGGTGTTTTTGATTGGTTGTGAGATCTTTACAACTCTTTTCATACTCGGTTTTTGTTCTCGAGGTAGAGGTATGAATCATGAGTGGATTGTTCCTCGATTCTGAAAATCAAAAGATGAATAATTGTTCGATTCAGAAAGAAAAAAACGAAAAACATAGCACACTCTTGCGAAGAATGATTGAGCCTACGAAACAAATAAATTGTTCAATTTGTACGAAATAAATGTCGTAAAACTTAAGATTTAGAATCTGTAAGTTCTGTATTCATTAGTCATAAAGTGTTATTTTTATATAGGAAGTTACAAGATAGATAAAAAGAAAGACATAATATGAAAAGTGTACAAATACAAGGAAAATGAAATAGGATTTCCTTTTCTCCTAAAGTTATGTAAGCCGCCTCTCTCTCTCTAGGTTTGGGCCGACTATATGTTTTGATGTTGGGCCTGTTATGGACCGGACCGCTTATGGACATCCATCAATTGATTTATAACACTTCTCCTTGGATGCCATAACCATACATAGATTGTAATACGTTTAATTTTGTCTCATTCATACATTAAAACTCCTATAGATTGTAATGGGTTTTATCAGAAAAACCCAGTGGGACAAAACCATGATGAAGGAAAAAGAGTACAGCACGTACTACTCCCCCTGATGTGGACCTCAGTGAAGGTCTTTCAACCTACGCATCCCAATCTGATGTGTGAGCTTCCTGAACGTGCAGGTCGGAAGTGCCTTAGTAAATAGGTCAGCTAAATTGTCACTGGATTGTACTTGGACGACCAGGACCTCGCCGGCTTTCTGAAGCTCATGCGTGAAGAAGAACTTAGGCAATATGTGCTTCGTCCTATCTCCTTTAATATAGCCGTCCTTGAGCTGAGTAATGCATGCAGCATTGTCCTCATATATCACGGTTGGCTCTTTGCACTCGGTCATCCTACAATCAGCTCGGACGTGTTGGGTCATCGACCTTAACCAAACGACCTCGCGGCTGGCCTCATGAATGGCCAATATTTCCGAGTGATTGGATGATGTGGCCGCGATGGTCTGCTTCATGGAACGCCATGATATGGTTGTACCTCCATGTGTAAAGACATATCATGTCTGTGATCGAGCATGATGTTGATCTGATAAATAACCAGCATCAACAAAGCCAACTAAACCATTTTTATGGTTAGTATAAAATAGGCTCAAGTCTTTCATTCCTTGCAGGTAACGAATAACATATTTGATCCCGTTCTAGTGCCTCTGGGTCGGACAAGAGCTAAACCTAGATAGTAGGTTCACGGTAAAGCTTATATCAGGTCGTGTATGAGTTGCCAAATACATTAAAACTCCTATGGCACTGAGATATGACATTTCGGGACCTAGGACATCCTCATCGTCCATCTTGGACGGAAGAGATCAGTGTCCATACCGAGAGATCTCACGACCATTGGACTGGTCAGAGGATGACAATCGGCCATATTGAATCTCTTGAGTGTATTTTCTGTATATGTTATTTGATGCACAAGGATACCATCATTTATGTACTCAAGCTGTAATCCCAAACAAAATTTCATTTTTGAGTTCAATATATTTCTTTATCCAGTGGATCATATGCTGCTTACTACATCCTTTATACATTAATCTAATTTCTTTGTCCAGACTTTATCAACTTCGAAATATGTAGTAGCATCCACCACAGTCTCTATTCATGGTCTCAGTGAGAATCCTTGTGTAACAAGCCATGCTTTAATGTTGTAAGTAGAAACATGGACAACTTAGACCACGTGATTATGTTCTTTATCTCACGATTTTACTTCTCACAAGACTCATCTATATTCCACTGGTTTAATCATAGGGCATCTTTATTTATTTGCCAAATACGCCTCTCTTCTTTAAATTATTTAACCCCACATTTCCATTTCAGTCTAATCTGATCTATGAGTGTACACTCTTATATTGACGTGGGTTCATGATCCTCGCTTATATTCATATGTTCAAGTGCTACCTTTTATGCGCTTTCTTATATCATCGTATGTCGACATTCTTTATATGTTCCATTACATTCCAGACATGACATAATTGGTTGCAACCTTATTACCTTCATGACCATTAGTACTATGGAGTTTGGCGTCCCAAACTCCATTGGGTGGTACCTTAGATTGGTCGGCCATTGTCTATGTCTGGGATGGTTTCCTCGACCTCGGATTTGTTTTATCATTCTATGCACCTTTCTCTTTTGTTTCCGAGGATTCTTATCTTTTGGAACTTATTGGTCTATCTTGTATAGACTCTGTAGTAACTTGATTGTGTCTCTCTTGGACATCAATTTCGTTGATGCTTTACAAACTGGTTTATAACTTAATCATTCTTTTCTTTTCTTTTCGGGTCAAATGTATCTGGCATTTGTTTAGCCAGCTTTTGTATAATCTTTATATTTATCTTTGGACGTCTTATTTCACTTTAGTCCGAGGATCTTGCCAAGACAATGATGGTTTATTCCATTCAATTTCTTTACTAACATTTTATTCTTTTATCTTTACCAGCTTATTACTTTTCTCCCCCTGATGTTGGATAGTCAGATTAACTCTTGTAATCCGTGTTCTTGGCCACTAAATATATCACCCATATTTGGCTCAAGGTACTTCATTATCGTGGGAGATTCATATCCAACATATATCCCCATCCTCATCCTCTTCTAAGGATCCATCTTAGACGGCACATATATTTGTGGTGGCTTATCCAAATATCTCAAGATGGTATATGTCTGGCTCATGACCCGTAATAAATTTGAGATGGGAATATCTATGTTCACTTAAATGGTCTGATGCTTATTAGTTAAGATGCATGTAAATTCTTGTGTCCCCAAGCCTTGGACTGAGAGTTTGGACCTATGGATAATGGCTAATACAGATTTATAAAAGGATTCAGCCAAGCTATATATAGTATGGACATGTGCGGATTTGTCCTCACTGCCCCCTCAAAGTTTGAAATTCAAATTGTTCTCAGCCAAGAAATTCGAATTCCATTGGACATGTACATCTACTGAAAATTGATTGTTTCAGAAAATTGATTGTTTCATAATGGACATGTGTGGATCTTCTAAGGTTTCCTTTGGACATACTATTATCTTTAAATGCTTGGGACATCATAGTCTAATGAGTTTCCCTTGTGTTCATGCTACACACGTGAGATTCTATGGAATAACTCTTTGTGCCCTTTCCAATATTAATTTTGCATCATGTTTTGGACTAGGATGGTCAATCTGGTCATGTTATAAAGTGTATAATTTTGTGGGTAAACCTATTCTGGTTACCATGGCTTTTGCCTCTATCATACTGATCTTGGCATAGTCTAGATCAATAGAGAATGCATACATAGTCTAGATCACTTTTCTTGGGCGATTTTCATTACTCTGAAGGAACTTTTGTTTTCTTTTGCCCATTGTATCATTGTGGAAACCATTCTTATATCTCTATATTTTATAATCTCAATGGATTTTTCTGGGTGAATATAAAGCATCTAAATGCTTGCCCTTACACATATCTGGCCGTAGCCCTTAATGTGTACCATACCCGCAATTTATAAACTCATATTGGCGTTTTCAAGTAATAAAATCATTCATTTATTATTAGGGTTTAAAATAAGTTTAAAGAAATGACAACATGGAAATGAAAAACACCAAATCAAAGAACACCAAAATTTAGATTAAAAATGTCGAAATCAATCTTCAGTCTTTTAGACAATCTGAAGTTTCATAATCCATGAGATCGTCCTTTTCATGATTGAAATCATTTTCATCATCTTGATAAGTCATATGGGCTTCAGGATTCTTTCATTTCAAACTCTCTTGATAGAGGTCAACTTGATGCTTGAGAGTCCTACAAGTCTTAGCCCAATGATTGTCCATACCACATCTATGGCACACTGATTTGCTTGATTTGGTCGAGTGTGGGGTTTGAATGAAGAGCCACGGCCGCGACTATGACCTCGTCCAAATGAGCCACAGTCATGTCCATGGTCTCGACCATTCCCTCGTTCGCGGCCAAAAGATCTTCGACCGCGGCCACGTCCCTTCGACTTGTCTCGACTACGGCCATGTTGGACGTTTCCTTGGGCGTGGTCGGATTCTTTATTGTCCTCTGTCATGTGTGCTTCAGGCTCTGTCATGTGTGCTTCAGGTAGTGGAGCTGATCCAAGAGGTCTCATCTGACTGTTTCTCATTAGTAATTCATTATTCTGCTCAGCGAGCAAGGGACAAGAAATAAGATCAGCATAGGTCTTAAAACCTTTCTCACGGTACTGTTGTTGTAACAACACATTGCTTGTGTGGAAAGTGGAAAAGTTTTTCTCAAGCATATCCTCATCCGTAATACTTTCACCACACAGTTTCATTTTAGAAACAATCTTAAACAGTGCAGAGTTATACTCGTCCACAGACTTATAGTCTTGGATCCTGAGATTCGTCCAATCAAAACGACCTTTAGGTAAGATCACCATTCTCTGGTGATCATATCTCGATTTCAATTCATTCCAAAGATCTAGTGGATTCTCAATGGTTAGATACTGATCCTTGAGACTCTCAGCTAGATGATGGCGAATAATCAAGATGGCTCTGTAACGATCTTTCTCATTAGCATTATTGTCCTCGGTGATACATTCACCGAGACCCTTGGATTTCAGGATGATCTTAGTATCAAGCGCCCACTGAAGGTAAATTATCTCTAGAGAGATTTAGGGCAACAAAATCCAAGTTATTGATTTTCGACATCTGAAATCATAGATTATTTTAGATCTTATAGGAATAGGGTTTAAACAAACATTGTTTTAAGTTCAAACAATCAATCAAGCCTCACGGCCAAGATCTATGCCTCACGGCCAAGATCTATGCCACACAACCAAATACAAGAAACAAGCCGCACGACCATTGATTCAATTCAGTTTTAATGCATTCAGTTTGTGTAATTGAAATTCTAGCATTGTTTCTATCAGTTCATATGATGCAATCAATACAAGCAAACTCTCGGCCAAGCAAAGAACAAGCCACACGGCTACCTGATTTTAATTCAATACCATTCCTAGAATAAAGTTCTAAGTGTAATTTGCAATCAATCAATTGTGATTAAATTAGGGTATGAATGCAACAAGGCCACACGGCCACGAGTTATGATCTAGAAAAATTAACCTAGCATGCAGCAAGGCCACACAGCCACAATTCAGATTCGATTTCAAAATAATCTAGATTAGGTTATTAGGGTTTCAGTTTAAACAAGTCAAACAATCTCAATTCATTCAGATTTCAAGTTTAAGCAATCTTAATAATAGTTCTAGGTGATCAAATCAATCAATCAATGTTCAATTTCAAACAATAAAATCGATTTTCAAAATTAGGGTTTTAGGGTTTCGATTTGATTAACAAGCAATTATAATTTCATGGTGATCAAATTCAATCTCAATCTCAATCATTCAATCAGTTTAATCAATCAATAGTTTTCGAATTAGGGTTTTAGGATTTTCGAAAATTTGATCTTAGATCAAAGGGATTTGATTTGAGATTCAAAACCATTAAGGCTTTGATTTTAATTGATCAATAGATCAATCTCGTTTTAGGTTTGGGGATCGAACTTATAGAGTTTCGATTTACTTTTAGGGTTTGATCTATTGTCCTATGGCTTTATCTTAGAGATTAAGTTTTAGGGTTTTATTCTTTACAAATAATCCAAATTCGATTCTTCTGTTCTTAGAATTCGGATTACCTTTAGATTAGTTGATTGTAGAAACCGGACCACCAAGAGAATGAACCTCGAGCTTAGACACGATCGGGACGCGAGCTGTCTGATGCTGAGAACGCGCACCAACCGCTATCGGGAACGTTCATAGGCTTCTATCGGGAACGCGCGTCTACGAGCTGGAGCTGAGATCGTCGAACGCGAGCTGGCTGATCGTCGAACGCGAGCGGTTGCAGTCGGGATCGCGAGCGGCTCTGATGCAAATGGGGCACTTGCAGTCTGGAACGCGAGCTGTCCTTGATGCAGGATGGAGCTGAGTTCGTCTAGGATCAGGAACGCCTTAGGGCTGGAGCTTATCAGGTGGACGCGAGCTGGAACGGAGTCGCGAACGGATTAGGGTTAGAAGGATGTGTCGGCTAGGGTTAGGGTTTTTTAGGGTTTGTCGATTTTGGTTTTGGCTCAGGGTGTTTTTAATAGAGTTTCGTGCTGATAACGTGTTGTAAAACTTAGGATTTAGAATCTGCAAGTTCTGTATTCATTAATCATAAAGTGTTCCCTTTATATAGAGAATTACAAGATAGATAAAAGGAAAAACATAATATGGAAAGTGTACAAATACAAAGAAAATGAAATAAGGTTTACTTTTCTCCTAAAGCTATGTAAGCTGCCTCTCTCTCTCTCTTTCCATGTCGTGACCGCCTCTTTCTCTCTAGAGTTGGGCCGACTCTCTGTCTTGGTATTGGGCCGGTTATGGACATTCATCGATTCATAACATTGTACATCCTTTTTTGAAAATAAAACTATTAAATTAATTAAAAAAAAAGAACGTTTTTACAAAGAGGGTTGTTTTGGTGCCGAGTGTTTGATACTAACATAATAATTTATTTAAAAGAGTGATGATACTATCGTGCAGTTAACCATGCCTCCAGCCTTCATCATAAGTTTGCACACACATACCTCGGACTGATGATAGACGATTGCGAACCTGTCTGTCTACCATTTGGATGATTTTTGCTGGGCGATTCACCATGTTTCGGTTGATTGCTTTTTCACCATATGACATACATTGTTACATGAGATACCGTTACGTATCTCTTTTTTTTTTGAAAAAATACCGTTACGTATCTCATTATGAATAACTGAGTTCTGTCCCGAGCCTGTTCCAGAAGGAGTTGCATAATATGATTTCATTGACTCATATACTGTGTAGAGAGCAAATTCTGTGTTAGCCCCTTCCAGACTTCCTCTGAGTAATGGTCATTGTAATTTGTACATGTTTTCAATACTCAACCTTGAAAACTATATCCTCTAGTCTATCTGCCACTTTTGTGTACGTTCTCTAAATATTAATCAATTTTCTAGAAGCAAAACAAGACTCAGCAAGCAACAAATAATCAAGGAAAAAAAGATCAGCAAAATGAAATGAACGAAAGAGTATGAAATAAACAGCGTTTAATTTCAGCTGAGAAACTAGTTATTAGAACGAACTAGTTGACAATTTAAATTCATAACACTAGCTAGCTTGAAAAACACATAATAGTTTATTTCTGTTACAAGTGTCCCATTACAGTCTCCATACAATTAAAGGATCCATATAGCAAGAACTTTCAAACTCTTCTTTGGTTCTCTCTTTGGCTCCACACATCATAGTCCCACATTGAAAGATAACTAATATTCCTCGTGCATGGTATCATGTTTTCAACGTATTCTAATGATCATAGCGACAACTCATGAGATGAGCTGAAGCAGCTCGCCGGGAAGTCTACTAGTCTCCGGCCACGTTTGTCAACAATGAATGCCATGAAAACACTAAACAGCATGATTGTGACAATCGATGGGAATGCATAGACGAAGGCGATCAATGGGATATACCCTATATAGCTGTTAGGATACGGGAATATAGTGCCGTATGATGCTAACAAAGCGAGACCTAAACACGCCGTTGAACAATAGATTAACTTCCACATGGGAAGTCCAATTGTGAGGATCATGATCACGTATAGGGATGATAAGAAGGCAAACCCGTTGAAGCCATTAAAAATTAAGGCATTGGAGAAAGACATAGTCATTTGCCCAGCTTTGTGATAGAAGTAGTGATGATCCATGCCGTCCTCCTGCCAAAATCCGCCTGGAGGACTAAAACCAGCCTGGAATGAAGTTGTTATTATAAGTATAACCACCACATATATTGCATCACGGCGATGGCTACTGGTTAGAGGTCTGGCTCTAGATATGCTTAAATTGCTCAGCCCTAAGAAATTGTTCCGTTTCTCGAGAAACGTTAGATCTTTGCTCAAATATTCTGCAAGAGTTATTGTGGAACAACTAAATAGCCTTTCTTTGGCAGTATGGAGAATTGTTCTTGCTTCAGGGAAACAAGGAGGCTGGTGAGCTTCGAATATGTCCATCGCCGTTTTGCCATTCAAATTCTTGGCTGCTATTTTAACGCTTTTACGTAGCAACGCCATGACCTACAAAAATCCAGCAGGATGTTACGTAGAATCTCACACCTAAAATATATACTTGCTCCGTTTCAATATACATGATGTTTTATAGAAGTTTTGTTGTTTCATAATATATGAAGTTTGCACAAATCTATGTAACTTTAACTTTATCAAAAACTGTATAACCAATTAAATTTTTATTTATAATTAAATAAACTAATTTTATATTATAATTTAGTGAGATTTTTGATAAACAATAGTTTTTCTTAATACTTGTACATTGGAATAAAACATCAAGTAATAAGAAACAGAGGGAGTATAATTTTATGCAAAATCATAATACAAAAAAGTTGTAATATATATATATATATATATTTATTTATTTAAAAATATGTATTCAGAATTTTAAATTAATATTAATTTAAAGGGTTTAAAAAATATGGGACGTAAATAAAATATACAAGGTCACAGAAACCGATTAAGAAGCAGATCAAAAGCCAGCAATGGTTTAAACACAAATAATTAAGGGAAAAAATATTAAAATAAGAGAGACATTTTTTTTACCTCAGTCTGATTGATAGCTGCAGCAATATGGAAGACTGTGTTACCGTCTTCATCCTTCCAATCCAAGATTTCCACCCTATTCGCTCTCTTGATCCATCCAAACAGAACCTTGAACGCCATAAACTGGTGGTTCTTTACCGCAATATGCACAGCTGTCTCACGCTTTATTGTTAAATCTTCTATTGAAGAGGGACAAGCCATCAAGATCTCACTAAGCAATTCTGCATCACCTATTCTAGCCACATGGTGCAAAGGGGTAATCCTCCCTCTTCCCATGATTCTAACTAAGCTGCTGTCGATTGCTATAAACCCTCTAACCATTCTCACGTGGTTGTTTTGCAGGGCTAAATGGATTGGGCTGAAGCCTGACACGTTTAGCTTCAATGCAAGCGAGGGCTTAAGAGTCACTAGTTCCATCGCAAAATGGGTTTTCCCGTTTTCAGCTGCCACGTGTAGTGGCGTCTCACAGAAAGGCACTTCATCAAAGTGGTCTAGAATGTTTTGCTCTTCAGCTATCAGTTTATACAATTCTTCGATGTCTCCATCTCGAGCCGCCTTCTTCAATTTCTCAAAGACACTTTCATCTCGGGTTCTCCTACTTGAACTCTCACAGATATCTGATACTCTGTTGACATCCACAACAATCGACATCACTAACAGCCAAGCTTCTTCTTCTGCCTCCACAGTTTTTATTTGTTTGTTTGTTTGTTTGTTTTTGTTTTCGTGTTCCTGCCACACATGCTTAAGTGCAAGTCTTTAACCAACAACCTTGCCTATGGAAAATATTTAATCAACTACCCTTGCCTATGAAAGCCCACTCATGTTCCACATGGAGGACATTGATAATGTGGGCAAAAAAGTCCTTATGACCCATCTCTTTCTGCTTACTGGTAACTAGATCGATTCAATACGGCTTTTATAAATGAGTGATCGAGTTTTCGAAAATTGAAGTTTAGTTAGGTTCCACATCAGAATGGTAGAAGAATCCATTTCAAGTTCCTAACATATACAAATCTACCCCAACAGAGAGTGGGATATACAGCTTAAGTTTTCATACCTGGTACGTACTGCAATGATAAAAAAAATGAAAATGTAGACATTTAACACCAAGAGAGGTAACTAAGGATTCAACAGGGAAAGTGGCAATGATACAAATGTAGAACATATTACAGTTGAAAATTCTATTAACATGCCCTTTGGTAAAGTGCTTGACAAAAAAAGCATAACAACAAAAAAAAGCCCGAATTATTCTGAAGAACATGCGAATCTGTACTACTTAATTACTCGCTGATGGGAGAGATGAGATGAGCTGCTTAGTTAGAGGCTGTTCTAGCTTACTAGAGAGTACCTAACCTATGTCCATTCGACGTTTGTGTCTCTTCAAGCACTGATTATTACCGTGAGATGAAAGCATTAGTACATTTAAATTAGAAATCCAAAAATATGTTTGAAGATGTGTTTTTCCATCTTAAAAGTTGCAATGATTTTTAAGTGGTAGTTAAAATATCTAAGAGTATGTATTTTTTTATTAATGTGTCCTTTCATGCAAGAAATTACATATATTTTAAAGTTATTATTTTCATCTAAATATATGTCTTTTTGTTCTAAAAATTCATATATTTGTAAAAGGTTATCAAAAATGTCTAAAGATGTCACTATTCATTTTAAAAGTTTCATAGGTTTTCAATGAGTTTTTTTCATTTGTTTTCCTAGATATTTTATATACACATTTTTAAGAATCTTAAAAATATTAGGATAACTCTGTTTTTGGATATTTAATTATTTTTATAATATCATATATCAACAAAATTAATTATATGGGTTCTAAATTATATTTATGGTCTATAATATCATGTGTTGGTGCATTTTGTCCCATTCAGTTTTTGGATAAAATATTAAGGCCTATTTAGACAATCTTATTTATTAATAGATAGTTATTAACAAAATGTAAACTAAGAACAAATAACTTTTATATGCACTTTTTCATTTATTCATAAGTTTGATATATGTGTGTTTTTTATTAACTAAAACTCTATTACACTTAAATGAGGAAATATTGTTAGAGATTTGAGGTAAATTTTTAAACTATTTAAGTGAAATGTGTCTGAACGAACAATTGAAAGTCCTACTTAGTTTAGTAAATGGTTAGATTTAAATGTATATGTTTATTTTAATTAGTTTCAAAAAGTTAAATTGTAGTCCAAATATAATAATAACTTACCTAATCTAATAGAATTTTTTTTGTATTGACGTATTTGTATTTTATTTATTATCTGAAACTACAAAACAATTATACATTCTTAATATTATATAATATATGATTGTGACCCAGATTTTTTTTTGAATGTAATATAAAAATAGAAACTATAAAATATGAAATAATTATTTTTATAAAAAGACTTTTCACGGGATATCGCGCGGGTTTCTTACCTAGTTTGTGTAAAAATAAAATCAATTAATTAATAGTGTAATTTATATTATAAATATTTATATACTTAATTAAATATTATTTTGTGAATTTCGGTTAAATTATTTTAATTAATGTCATTCTATTTCATAAAATCAGTGCGGTTTTATAATTTGGGTTGCCTAAAAATATGATGTCAAACGGTCTAACTAAAATAAATAAATATTTGGTGACAGCGTGGCATACCTCTTCGTTACATGGAAGGATTCATCCAAGTATGTAATAACACAATGTGCTAATCTTGTTAATGGATAAAATCAGTGCTGTTTTATAAGATTTTTTCTTGGGTTCACCCCCTAGGGTGAACCAATAGAAAGTTGTCATTTTAGATCTAGTATCTTTTAATTAAGGAAACAAAATAACTTGCCAAATTATATTATGTTTTAAAATAAAAAATAAAAAATTAAATAAATAAAAATAACAATAGTTCTAAAAAAAGATTATTTAAAAAAAAATATTTATTTTTGAGATTTAGAATTTAGTGTTTAAGATTTATAACTTAGAATTTATCCAAATGTTTAGTGTTTTTCGAAGGGTTTAGGGTTTACGTAAGGGTTTAGGGTTTACCCAAGGGTTTAGGGTTTACCCAAGGGTTTAAGGTTTTCCCAAGGTTTTTGGGTTTAGGATTAGAGTTTAGGGTTTAGTGTTTTGTTGACAACATGTTTAGTGTTTTTCCAAGGGGTTTAGGGGTTTACCCAAGGATTTGGGGTTTAGGATTTGAGTTTAGGGTTTAGTATTAGAGTTTAGGGTTTAGTGTTTTGTAGATAACATTATTTTTTTTTAATTCGTTTTTATATATTATTTTTATTTATTTTTAAATTTTATTTTGAAAAAATAATATAATTTGTTAAGTTATTTGGTTTCCTTAATTAAAAGATACTAGATTTAAAATGACAATTTTCTATTGGTTGGTGAACCTAAAGGTTCACCCTAGGAGGTGAACCCAAGAATAACTCGTTTTATAATTTGAGTTGCCTAAAAATATGATGTCAAACGGTCTAACTAAACTAAATAAATATTTGGTGACAGCGTGGCATACCTCTTCCTTGCATGGAAGGATTCATCCAAGTATGTAATAACTCAATGTGCTGATCTTGTTAATGGATTGAATGTTACTACATCTCTTCCCGAGGAGACAGCTGTTTGATGCTGTTCATGTGCTGTTTTAAGCAGTTACAAGGTCTCGTAATGATGGTATAAGGTGTTTATTCTGATGATCCTCAAGCTCAGCTAGAAGCAATACTCGGTTTAGAAAGTTGTTATCTACAGACTATAGGTATGTATATACATTTTCCCTTTCAGACGGATATACTTGTGTAAGAGACATCTGATGGTGTTAATGATTTGTGAGCAGAGCGCAGTCCTCCAATAGATGAAGTGATCAAATCCGGTGTTATCCCTCGTTTTGTGGAGTTTCTTGGAAAGAAAGACCATCCACAACTGCAGGTATATGTCTTGTGCTTCCTAAATTTTAGATTGGTCCCTTATGAATGGATTGCACCTTGAAGACACAAGAATTGCTTGGTGGCTCACTTTAAAAGTTTGTTTGCAGTTTTGACTGTTTGAGCCTGCATTTTGCTGAGTCAGGAACGTCAGGTCATACTCGGGTTGTTATTGAACAGTGGGCGGAGCCTACCTTCGTTGAGCTTCTTTTCTCTGCTATTGAACAGTGGGCGGGTTGTTATTATCAACATGGTTCAAATATAAAATTTGTAGCATAATGAGCAGCAAAACTCATGGGAAAGTTAATAAAATATCAACTCTTTTTATCTTTTGGTCAATCATCATAAACGCAACTGTATACAGTAGAAGGGGAACATCAAGGCTAAGCTACCAGATTCAAATGCCTCCAAATTAACAGAACTTGAGATCCCCAGAATCCTGACATGTTCTCCAGCTCAATTACACCGTTTAAGTCTGAAAATCAAAAGTTAATGGGACCAAACCTCATCAGTAAAAGCGTGATAATAAATGAGAATTACAGGTCAACAACCAGTAACCAATGCTGAAAAACTAGTATCGAAGTTATATATGAGATCAAACGAGTTGATAAATCTAGAGCTAGAAGCACACCTTTGAAGATGCTATCCACTTGCCATCAATCCATTCCTGATGTGGCCTTAGCCGAGAAACATGAAACTTGAGCACCTCGTCTGTTTTCGGGAAATGAACCAAGTAGTTCGACTTTGCAAGAACCTTTTTAACCACCCCGAACCACCATCCATCATTATACAATGCATCAACTTCGTCAAGCTTCTCGAACGGATTAACCATGACCGTCTCTTGTGGCCGAGGCCTTATCTGAAAAACATTAACCTCTTCTCTCAATGGCTCTTTCCCATCTTCCGCTTTCAACTTCTCGTATTCCACTAGCCATTTGTCCGTTCCTCTGTATTCAATAACCTTTGCGAGGAACCAAGAATCTTCAAATCCTTCTTCAACGCTGCTCACCTCGACTGGATCTCCAACGCTGAAATGTTCCTTGTCGATTGCTTTCTTAGGTCTCACGTTCCGATCATACGGAACTTTCTGCATATCCAAATGAGAATGGTAAGTTTTCTAGAGTTTTATCAATATGGGAATCTTACACAACCTTTGTTGCCCTCTTCATCTCTCCTCGTTTCAGTGGTAGCTGCCAGGTCCCGTTAATCCAGTCTCTATGCAGACGAAGGCCATGTCTTCCAAACCGCATCTTTTCTCCTGTGTACCTGAAGCAGACACCAACGATTCCATCCTTCATACTCTCTATGACATCACCTACCCACCAGGCGTCATTGTAAAACGCATCAATCTTGTCCCCAACGGCAAAATCTACATCCTCATCAGTCGGTGGGGGTGGCCTTATGTGCAGAAAGTCGGCTTCTTCTTTCAAAGGCTCGATGCCGTTTTCTTCTCTCAAGTCTCGGTACTCAACAAGGTACTTGTCTTCGTCAACGTGTTCAATGACTTTAGCTGCAAACCAAGACCCCTTGAACCCTTCCTCATCGCTGCTAACCTCAACAATTGTGCCAATGGAGAACATTTGTTTCGCGATTCCTCTTGCAGTTTCCGGATCCACTCGGGATAAAAGATCCTGCAAATTTTATATCAGTCAACGATTAGTGTGGATTCAAATTTAGCCGTAAAGACAATGCTCTCTACTACTTCCACACAAGCTAGCGTCATTGCAATGCAAACAAGTCAGAACACAAAGCAAAGACAGCTAAAATTGTCGGTCTTACCACAATAGCCAGTGTCATTGCAATCAACACAAAAGAAAAGACAGCAAAAATTGTCGGTTTTACCATAAAAGCTAGTGTCAAACGCAATACACACAAGTCAAAACACAAAACGAAGACAGTTAAAATTGTCTGCCTCACCACAATAGATAGTGTCACTGCAATGCAATGCAATGCACACAAAGTCAGAACACAAAACAAAGACAGCTAAAATTTTCTGTCTTTACCACAGTAGCTACTTGCACATAAGTCAGAACACAAAACCAAAAGACAGCTTAAAACTTGTCTTTCATACCTCTTCCTCTTCCCCTTCTTCTTCTTCTTCCTCCTCCTCCTCTTCCCTTTCCTCAATCGGCGGCTTCCACGCGCCGTTAACCCACTCCCGATGAAACCGTAACTCATCTCTCCGAAACCGAATCTGCTCCTTTGAAGCCCTGAAGTAAACACTAAACCTCCCATCACCCAAAACCTCCGTCACCGTCCCTTCCCACCAACCATCACTGTAAAACGCGTCCACGTCTTCCCCCACCGCGACATCCCTCTCGGACATCGCCGGCACCGGAGGACGCAGCTGAGCCGCGTCGACGACCTCCTTGAGCCGCTTCCTCCCTTCTTTGTCCAAGAACAGCGTCGTGTACTCCACCTCGCATTTGGTGGTGGAGTCTGAGGATGGCACGGCGACGACCTCTCCCAGGTACCACGATCCGCGGAAACCGGCCTCGTCGGAGCTTATCTCGACGGCGGCGCCGGGTTTTAGAAAGGGAGGGAGGCGAATCGGAGTTACGGAGCTCTCCGGAGCTTTCTTCCTCTGTGTAGATTGGCGACGCCGCGAAGACATGGCGGGAAGATTGGATCAAAGGAGTTAGGGTTTTGTTCGATTTTGGGAATCAAATCGAAGTTAAAAAAATGTTTAAAAGCTTTTTTTACAGTGACGAGGAGTGATCAAAACCAAGGGAGGGAGAAGAATAAGATGCATCCGTCGTAAGATAAAGATTTGTGAACATGGGCTTATTATAAGAAGCTATAGCCCAAGCCCACTTTTAAGTTGGGTAATCTCACTTTTCCTTGTCATCTATATCTTTTTTGGAAAACAAATCATTTCATAAAAATAGATTTTTTTTTATATATTTTTATTATTTAACAACAATAAATCATAAAAATTATTGAATTATTATTACCTTTTTTCATCCAAAGTTGTAATTCTTTAGAGTAATGCATTAATGATAAAATTTAGGAAAAATCACATAAATAGCACCTTCCAGTTTTCTGCCACAAAATTAATATTTAAAGATAATTTCTTAAAAATACTAAATTGTCGTGTATGGCCATGCAGTATCAACATGCACAATAACAATGGCCAACTTTTGGACAACCAGATTACTTTTCAACGTCCTCTAATGATCATAGCGATAACTCATGAAATGCAATAACTCATTTTTTAATAAAAAAAATTGAATACCACAATTTTTTGCATTAATTTATAGAAATGCAATAAATAAAAGTTTAGAAAAAAACTTATAAGAAAATATTTATTTTATATTTAGTCTAGGATCATTAAATTTGTTAAGACCCTACTGGATGAAGGTCACATACCATGAGTACCCTAAGATGAAGGTCGCATACCATCGAGGCCAACAGAGAGATGTAAAGTTTTGAAACTTCTTTTTGGACTAAACATAACGCATAAGCTCATACGACATACGAAAAAATGTTTTTAAGTATGGTATGTCTGAAAAATGTAAAGGTACATGTAACAGACGGTGTCAAAAAAAAAGAAAGAACTTTTTTCTTTTTCAGGCAATCTTTCTTTGTACACTGTCTTTGCGCGCTCACTAAACCTTTCTTTCGTTTTTTCAGACAAGGGTGAAGGCAGATTGAACCGTGGATTGGAACCGTGATGCGATTGTCTGTGAGGCAAACTGCTGAAGTTGTTTCTTTGCATCTGCCAACACATATGGTGTATAGTTTTCCGGTTAGAGTATGTATGTTCTGTAACTGATCTGATTCTTATCAATATCAGAAAATAGTGGAAAAAAATAAAACAAGGATGTTACCTTTCTTGCACTTTGTGAAGCCGATGATATTAGCCACGTTGAGGGACAAGCAAACGCCAACAACAAGCATATAGTCTGCCTGAAACCTTATCAGTGAAAACACCCCAAGGATGAACCATGCAGCTGCCTGAAGAAAAGAGAACCAAAAAAGACAAGATTCAGCTGCCAATACAATAAAAGGACAGCAAACTCATTGCAAAGCATAAGCTGCAACAGTAGTAATAGAGATAGGAACTACTCACTGCAAGGTAAAGCGTCCACCAGAAAAGCCATGAGTCTTTCTTGTTCATTCGAGCCAAGGACTGATACATACAACCGAAACATCATTTCCAAACCTTATCGCCGATTGAACAAAGTAGAACCAACAAAGAGAGAGAGAGGACAAACCTCCTGGTCAAGAGACTCAAACTTCCAAACACTTTCTCCCAAGTCATTGATCTCATTCCACCACCTGAGACCAACGAGTATACGCCCACTCACATTCTTAACCACCCAGAAGTCAAGTGCAGCAAGAAGAACAGTCACTACAAAGATTATGACAAAGCTGTTGAAGAAGAGAGCAGAGAGTATGTAAAACGCCAACGCAGCACCCTGTCCACAAAACAAACAAACAAACTTGTTACTATTGAACACACCTATACAAACGTCTAAACATTTTTAATACTCTGGCTCTCACACCTTGAAGAGAACATGGAAGAGACATGTCTTTGGGTTTGCATAGTTCTCAACCGGTGCCTGCATTGTAAAAAAAATAAAACATTACCATAAGCCTGAATCAATAGAACAATCACAGCTATATAAATTTTCAAGTATGATTTTAGAAACGAAGAACACAGATCTAACACAATAACGTTCAAGATCGAACCACTAATCTGAGGTTATAAATCAAGAATCTGAAATTCACCTGGTTCGGATCCATCTTCGAAGTATCGATCCGAAGCTGATCAGCAGAAAGACAAAACACTTTTTTCCGATTTGGACAATACCGATCTTCTTTCCGACAGATCTTCAAACTCTAGCGCGTGTTTGCTAGAACGTGATGTTTCTCTGTTCTGTAATAATTTTTCTAAAATCCAATAGGCCCAAGTGTATATACATGAGGCCCATTAGGCCCAATACCAAAATTTTAATGACGATTTGACCGCAAAAACTTACGTTGCGGTTATAATCATCCACATGGAGGCAAAAGAAAGATGAGTGTCTTTGTAAACGAAAATGGCGATAATGGGTGTAAATATGTGACCAGCGAGAGGCTGAGATCATTGTCTTATCAAAAAAAAAAATGACTTGATGATCAAAAGGAACAAGATGATACCATTCACAGACACTCAATTAAAGACTTTTTCTCTTCAGTTTGGTCAGAGAGTGAACTAACAATTATGGGGAAGATGATGATGTTGCAACAGAGCCAGCCTTCTTTCTCTCTCTTTACTTCTTCTCTATCTGACTTTAATGGCGCTAAGCTCCATTTACAAGTCCAGGTCTTTCTTTTTCTTTATTCTGAGGATATAATTTAGACGATCATTAGTTAATTTCCTAATCACTTCATTAAGTTTCAACATTTATACGTTTTCTTAACGGGTTTAAGTCATTGTGTAGATAAATGAATGTCATGTCCGAAAGTCGGGCAGGGCGTTCTTGAGATTTTGAGAACTATAAATATAATTTAGTAAACAAAATTTATAAAAGTTTTTTGATTAACCTGGGGGTATCCCAGGCCCATGGAGAGGCCCAGACTAATCCCCAAGGGGAGGTGCAACCCACGGATAGATCATCTCTCCGGGTATTCAAATGGGCCCTAAAGCATAGGCTCATATCCGTGTTAGGTGATCAGGATAATTGTGACTTAGTTTCGCGCAGCAGGTGGATCGAACCTGAAACGTGTTGGCGTCTCAGTCTCGTCTCTTTACCACTCGACCACAATCACCCGGTCAAAAATTTATAAAAGTTGTTTGTTACAAACTTGGGAATCTATTTCTTTGTAAATTAAATTCCAAATTTTAAAGGCTATAAGCCATGTTTCACTTGTCTATGATCAGGACCACCTTTAGTGTGGTGTGGGTTATGGTCTCAGCTCTGAGTTCATATTTGAATATAGCTTTGTGAAAATTTGGAGCTAAAATTTTGCTTTCGTAGATATAGTTTTGTTGTTGAAACGACAGTGCAAGAGGAAGAAGGTTAATCAGCCAAAAAGAGCACTCTATGTTTCAGCATCGAGTGAAAAGAAGATTCTGATAATGGGCGGCACTCGATTCATCCAGGCTCCTTGAAAGAGGGACATCAGGTTCATTTCATGACCTAGCAAACTGTCTTCTCAGCTACAAAAACTTTGTTTCCTTCTCTCATTGTCCAATGGTTGATTTTTTCAGGTTACATTGTTCACAAGAGGTAAATATCCTATTGCCAAACAATTGCCTGGTGATTCTGACCAAGACTTTGCTGATTTTTCTTCCAAGGTATTAGGCCATTCCTTGTGAAAGAAAAAAACTAGTATGTACATTCAAAAAAAATATTATATGGTTTTGAATAATTCAAGGAAAAACATAGCATTTGAGCCAGAGGAGCTTGATGAATGTTTTTTCTAGATTCTTCACTTGAAAGGAGACAGAAAGGATTATGACTTTGTGAAGTCAAGTCTTTAAGTAGAAGGCTATGATGTTGTTTATGATATCAACGGTAACAATTAGTCTATTTTGCTGTTACTGTAAATTCAAGAAGATACACTCTTTTGCCTTTAACAACTTGAGATTTTTACATTTGGTAACTTTTTTTCTCAGGAAGAGAGGCAGAGGAAGTTGAGCCCATAATAGATGCACTTCCTGAACTAGAACAGTAAGTCATATATATACCACATTTACTTAGCTAGTATGTGCAATGGTTAGCTCATTAAAAACTGTAATATGTGTGTTGATTTTATAGGTATATCTACTGTTCATCAGCTGGTGTTTATCTGAAGTCAGGTACCTTGCCACACTATGAGGTATGTAAACTAATCTTACATTTAGTCAATACTTGAGCTTGTAATCAGTTGATTATTATTGTTGGTCAATTTATAATTAATTAATTTATTTATTTGGAACATAACTGATGCACGTGGATGCAGTTGACCCGAAGAGCAGGCACAAGGGGAAGCTGGAGACTGAGAGTTTTCTGCAGTCAAAAGGTGTAAACTGGACTTCTATAAGTCCTGTCTACACCTACGGTCCATTGAACTACAACCCCGTTGAAGAATGGTTCTTTCACCGTCTCAAAGCTGGTCGCCCAATCCCAGTTCCAAACTCCGGCCGGGATCCAGATCTCACAACTCGGTCACGTTAAGGTCACACACCTTACTTTCTCTTGATATTCTTGAGCTAGCTTTCCATGTTTAGAGAACTCATTATGTTGCATGGAACCGTTAACTCAAACTCAGCATCTTTCTTTCCTCATTCTTCAATAGTAATGATATGTAACATCAAATGGTTCTGTGAGTTCTGGACTTGGCAACAGCCTTTCTCGCCGTGCTTGGTAACGAGAAAGCCAGCAAAGAGATATTAAACATCTCAGGAGAGAAGTATGTCACCTTTGATGGGTTAGCAAGAGCTTGCGCAAAGGTACATCTCATTGTGGTCTTCTTGAGATGAGATATGCATACACTGAGCTTTTTTGGATCATTGCTTGATGTAAACTTGTGATGTTATCAACTCATTCAGGCTGGTGGGTTTCCAGAGCCAGAGATTGTTCACTACAACCCGAAAGAGTTTGACTTTGGGAAGAAGAAGGCGTTCCCTTTCCGTGACCAGGTAAAACTCCAAACGTTTAAATGATTCAGACAACACTACATCAAAGAAACCAAGTTGTTTAAAGTTTACGAGTTTTAATTTATGTAATGATCTTGCAGCATTTCTTTGCATCGGTGGAGAAAGCAAAGCACGTCCTGGGATGGAAACCAGAGTTCGACCTAGTGGAGGGTCTCACTGACTCATACAAACTTGATTTTGGTCGTGGAACTTTCCGGAAAGAAGCGGATTTCACTACTGATGACATGATTCTAAGCAAGAAACATGTAACTCAGTCCTAACAACTACTCACATATATAGAAACATTCTTGGCTTGTATGATTTCTCAAGTTTAATGTTGTCTCAAGTGTGTTTTGGTTCGGATTTTATTCAAATTTTCTAAAAAGAGGCGGTAACGGAACAAGTCTGAACTAAAATAACCAATTTTACTGACTAAACCAAAACCAATTTCGTATCACCTTTCTAAACCTGAATCTAACCGAAATTTCAAAAATCATAGCAACACAAACTCGCAAAGCGAGATAAGTTTTAAGTTCACCCATTTGTCATTAGAGCATAATTATCGCGGAATCTTAGTGGGGTTCTAAAAAAAATTATTGCGTGAGCCCCACAAAAACTATAAGAATCGGTCATAGAAGTTATGAAATAAAGATCAATTTTGGAGTGTTTCTTGCACTGTTCACGGGCCCCACTGACACGTGGCGATCCACGATTGATTCGTCTTTGAATTTTTTTTTTATTTCAGACAAAAATCAAAAAGTAAAAAAATCAAAAAAAGTTTCCTAAGAAATCGTGCCACCGGTTTCAATGATAATTATGCTGTTATCATGGTGAAATTTCAAAAAACTTGTGGAGGTGTAGACATGGCGAAACAAGACAAGAATGGTAAACATATTCAACAAGAAAACTCAAACTTTAACACTGAACACATGCAAGAAAATATTGGCTAACGTCTGAAACTAGGCTAGAGAGTTAAGTCGTGCATGATAAAGACACATTGTGGAAGTTAGACTCAAGACATGTAACATTTTCCAGAGAAAACTATATCTTATCCATATGTGGATGAGAATTGATCTAAAGACTAATGGTACTTACTCGTCAATATTAAGTTTTCCAGAGAACTTCAGAAGTCGCTAATATCTTTTACAAAATTACTTTTTCATCAAATTGATCAAGAAGCCGTACCTATGCAAACTTAAGATAATACACATGCATGATCAGTTTTCTTGTGAGCATTCTTTGTGTTACTGCAGTGCAAGTCCAATAAATAATGATCAAAAATGTCACTATAAACATTTCATGTGATAACAGTGACCAGAAAACTCTCAATTCAACGTAAATTTATTGTTGGCACATAGCTACCAATAGTAAGGGGTCATGGTGTTTTTGGCAAGGTGAGGTTTTGTCCACTGCAAGTCTTAATCTTGTGGAACCATCTTACGAATTCTTGTGGGATTTTGATTCCAAATAATATTCTACCAGAGTGGGTTAGTCTTTTTGTAATTACAGGAAGGATTGTTTAGATACTCGTAGCTCCATATTACATATATTATGTCGGTACGTTTTTAATTTTGTCTTTACGAGCAGTGGAGAAGCCAGCTTGAAAGGTATGGGACCTGTGCATCCACAATTAAATTAAAAGTTAAAAAACTAAGGGTAATGCCCCCATGCAAGCGCGGAGTTGTGAACAGAGTTCTTGTTTCATCTCAATATTTTTTAGGGTTATTATAGCTGTGAATTTTGCGTTGTGGATTGATCATTGTTTTTCAAGCTTTTTTATTGTTATAGGATTATAGTTGTGATGATGAACTGTGTATGCACTGTTCTCCACTCATGAAGTACTAAACTGTGTTAGTAATGTGACTGATATAGTTCGTGGTGTTGATGGTTGTGTCACTGAGACTTATTGTTTGTTTGTCTTTTTAATTTGTTACTTGTATTGTTGAGATTACATAAATTATATTAAGGTTGTTGAAAGTACCTTTTGTTTCAGGATATTTTTTTCTCCAGTTTAGTTGTGTAAGTTGTGTGTATTAAGTAATAATTTTTTTTATTCTTATTATGTTGGTTATATGTTTTTTTATTTTTAAACTTGTTGCTTTTACTGGACCTTTAAAACAAATAAATGAAGACTTGTGGAAATAACAATAAAATGAGTGACAATTAATATTTGGGCCTTAACCGGTTTTAAACGAATATATGTATTTTTCATAAGAAGACAATAGCATTTGTCTGTTGACATTGAGCATGTAAGTTATTTTCATAAGACAAGAGGAGTGAGCAGGTGGAGATGTTGTTATCGCCTTTGTGTCTGTTGGGATTGTCTCTTGTATCTCCTGGTGTGGCTGTGTTTTTTTTTTTTTATTTGATGGGTAATATGTAAACAAAAATCATTGTTAGTTGTATTTATCAGAGTTTGTAACTTACTCTGTTTTTTTGTTTAGGTAACTTCACTGATCTTGGTTATCGTCTTCGTCTTCTTCGTAAGCATCTGCGAAATTAAGTTTGTAAATTGTTAAATAGCTGGTCGTGTAGTTTGTATTTGTTTAGCTGGCCAATGTATGTGTCGTTGAATTTTAGTTGAGTTGATTGGTTTGGTATATTTGTTTTGAAGTTTATTTGTAAGATTAGACAAAAAGAGAGGTGATCATTAATGATTCGTCTTTTTGGGATTCTAGTTTTTGGTGTTTTGATTGTTTGGGTTATTGTAGTTTCTTTTAAGTTGTAAAATAAGGATTTGTGTATAATTAGATTGATAATTAAGGGAGATAAACAGACGACCACAAATCTTGGATAGGAAATAGTTTTTATAATTGATGTTAGCACAATATAAATAGTAATATAAAGGGATGTGTTGATTATTTCTTACAGATCAATGAGGAGACAAATAACGACACGAGTTGTTTCTTTGGTGAGGTCAGAGCCCTGGACATTAACGGATTTGCC